>NW_028229525.1:1000441-1110441 GCF_053477565.2 Lygodium microphyllum
GCAATGCTGCAAAAAAAGAAGAGTTATTACCATGTTGGGTCATAAAAACTATAAAGAAAAACACGTAACATATTAGCAAGAATAGATATTTTAGGTATAATAGAAAAAAATGCCGTGACTGAAGCAGGTGAACCCTCGTATACATCAGGTGCCCATACATATAGAGTCAAAAGTAAATCATTAATTAGACCATGCCGTAGCCATCTAGTCCTAATTTGCCTAGCTAAACACTTGGGAAATTCCGCAATGATTTACTATAGTGTTCCTCAAACCGTACATAATCGTTGCCTATCGTACGGCTTTTTAATCCTACGACATTTAGATCAGATAAAATCAAAAGTTCACTGTTTTTAGCCATTCTACACGTTGTCAAATATAACCAATCGGGTCACTGAGAACGACTTTATTAAACTCAAATAAATAGAAATCATTTAATATAAATAAACCTCTTCCCTTCCATTATCTCCAGTGTTTCTCTAGGTCCAAAATGAAACCTGGTTTATAGATCACAAATCTGCCAATGACGATAATGTATCATTGGTTTCCTTAAAAAAACACTGCTTCCCAACCAGTCAATGAACCGGGTCAGGGCTAGAGCCTCTGTTCGGTTCAGAGCCTTCAACTCATGGGAGAGTGTTACAGAAGCTTTTTTATGCTTTCTAGCCTTCGGAAAGATTTATCCTAAGTGCCTTGCCAGCACCTACTAAGCGTTTGAAATTGATATGATGTGAAATAAATAGATAAGGTATCCTATGAACAGGTAATTATTTGGTCTCGGTAAACCGCAAAGGAATTGTTTTACAGGACTATTTGGAGTTATCAGCAACAGTAAATTTTTTTATTTTTCAAACCCTTACACCACTTTTCAAAATTAAGAAATAGGCAATCAGGCAAAGGAGTCTACTTTTTTTTGTCAACATCCAAAGCATTTCGAAAAAAAGAATCAATAACGCTAAAGCGACGCTTCCCTTGCGATTCTTTTGGGCCTTTTTGTCTAAAGGAAGCTTCCCATATCTGATCACCCAAAAAAAAAAGCCAAACGACGGCGAAGCAAAACTAAAAAAACAAGTCCGCTGACATACGACGGCATTACTTGTAATAAGGTAGCTTCGTTATTTCAATATAACTCTGACCAAAAACAAACATAAACAAAGGGTGAAGAGAAAAGGTCAGTTTTTCACAGTCACAAAATAAACTAAAAGAATTCGTTACTTCCTTTTTTTGAGTGCTATGAAACAAAATAGTTTCTTATGCGCTCTGCAGTTTCCTAACCAGCCATTCAAATCAGATAGTTTCCAAGCCACCTATCCAATTCGGTTAGCTTGTGAAACAAAGACCAAAATGAGACGAAGCTTTGATTGGGTACTAAAGGTCCTATGATCGCCAATTGGGGATTTAGTTTACCCTTGGATTTCGCCGATATAGCTTATGGTCCTGGTGTCTTGAGATCCCGTTTCGTTAATTGTCTTTAAGCAAGCAAGGAGTTGGCTTTTATAGAGCTGCTTATAATTTGTCTAATTTATACCTTATCGCCATTTTACCTCGACAAGCAAAAAGTGCACCGGCATTTGTTCGCATGTTTTTATTGTGCTTAGAACATGAGTTCATTGGATAGCCAGTCAACTAAAAGATAAAGGAGATAACTTTGATTTGCCATATAGACAGGCTTATCTCATATAACACAATAAAGCTCGCGCAATAAGTACTCTGAGCCCCCAACCGCGCTTCTGTGACATGCTATAGTTTCATACTCTTGCGAGGCAATGATAAGTTCCATGCCCTGACACAAACGAAGTGCCCTAATAGTACCAAAATTGATTACAATATTTGCCCATAAACCATCTTACGGCCGCCCAAAAAGGAACTGCAGTAATTTTAAATAAAAACCCTATCGCAATAAATAAAATCCCCATAAAAATACCACTGGACTAAACATCAAACGAAGTGATTTCATATCCAATAAAGATTTTCGCCGATTCTTCAAAATTGGTAGTTCCGGTAAACCCATAAATCATAGAACAAATAGGACAACGTAAACTTTTAACCATACCTCCAGCCGATATAAAAGTAAACCACCTCTTAACCGTACGTGCGACTTTTGTCGCATACGGCTTGCACGAACACCAGAAAATCTGGAGGGAACCTCCGGCCGGGAACTTGCGTTTTAAAACGTTATGCATTTTATGGCTTATCATAAAATTGACATATAGCGCTTACTAAGGGCTTCCCCCCTTAGCGGCAACAAATAAAAGAGTTTCTTTCAGGACACCCAACAAAATCAATAAGTTGCCGATAGCACCTTGGAGCCTCTGGCTCACTTGCTCCGGCAATATAAAGTGGTTTTCTAGTGTCTAATCTTATTTCCGTTTTTTCAAGCTCACTGCGTGCTAAGCTAAAGACTATTTGTTTCTAATGATACTTGCGTAAAAACAAGAGCCCATAATTTATAACCCATAGATATCTCATAGCCAAATGGTTTTGCACCTTCACATTTGAAACCTTGCAAACATAATAAGGTTTCATCAGCACACAAAACATCATTCCAAAAATACGGAGCCAGATCAGATGCACAGAAATTTTGCCGGCTTTAGTCATCAAATAAGCTATCTCTTTTTCATACAGGATATAATTGGCCGATTTGTCTTTCTTCCTTCCCAACTTATCTATCATAACTGACATGAAGCACTCCTTGCTGTTCTTATCCTAACATATATTGATATTATTGCAAAAATGGATCCTAATCTTGCTTGCCTTTCTGTCTGCCAGCGTTTCCGAGGCAAAAGAGAGAAAACCTGCTTTATTTAAATCTCTTAGGTTAATCCATTTTCAGTTCCTCTTCGCAACGCATATAAGCCATAATAATATTGCGCGTATCATGGAGATAACTCAATAGAGAGACACCAAGTCAACCTCAAAAAGGTCTCAAAGAACAACCGCACAAGAATATTTGTATATGCGAATAGATTTCTTTTTATGTCTATAGATATATTTATGATTAGACATTTATTTATTCGTGTATGCGTATACGGGTGGTTTGGAAATGTTGTCTAATGAAATTTTGCTTTCCATAGAAATAGACGACAGTTTATTTTCTTTGGTTACAAGTTTGAATTGCATTGCCTTTTCATTTTTTCACCCTATCCATTCGGTCAAGTATGGCAAGCAGACGAAAAAAAGTTTATTACATTCAGCCAAAAAAAGCTATTTTTAGGTCCTAAGATTCCAAGCAATCTGCACCATGGGCTTTCCAAACCGTAAAAGAAAGATAGCTGATTTTATTCGCGATGCATCGCGATGCAAATTAAATGGACCCTTGCCCTCACAACAGCCAGCTCATATAGTAATTTTTTTTAATTAAAGCATAGTTATAAGTTATTGTACAACATTTTTGTCCAGACTCCGCTTGCCCGATGACAAAAGATGGGTCTTTAGACGGCTCTTAAGCGTACTTTCATAGCTTTTAATATAACCTTATATCATAGCGGAGTGTTGGTTAGGGTTTATAGCGTACTCTCTATTTTATTTGGGGATATTTTGCTTATAAGCAAATCAGTGGAATTTTCTTTACGTATATATTCAAAAAACCTAACCACTCAATGCTGCAATGTCTAATCTTAAATAACAGAAATAAGGTTTATTAGATGTAATCACCAGCTCTTATCCTAACCGATAAATAGTTCATCTTTTTACATTAAATCGGACCAATGGCTTATATGATCAAGGCCGAAGACTCAATTTGTCCGATCAATTTAGTTTAGGTTATTGTATGCTCCAAAGCAATCCATAATAGATATACAAAAGTTTATGTAATTAAGTGTTCCTAGCCCCAGTGGACATCTCAGTGAATGTCTTAAAGAGGGCCTCTCCAGCCGATGAAATAGATATCCATTCGCTTCGACCATTCCCAGCTTGTCTCCGGTCACGCTCATTCCAAAAGAAAGTAAAGATAAGGGCACTTAAGGGATCCTTGGAAGGACCCAAGAAAACACATAACATTAGCTTAGGGTTTAGTAGACTAGCCAAGGTCGCTCCTTTAGTCGAAGTATTTAATTTCTGTGTGCCTCCCTACCGCCGGTCACACCTCCGGAACTTCCACTCTTAAAGATATCTATTCCGCTCTATTCTTTCTAATTCCAACTCTGCGCTGAGGACTTTATCCATCGTGAAATGAAATAGAGGCCATGTTTATATGGATCGAAATCGAATCTCCCTGCATAGTCAATCAGCCTGTCGACATTGCTTAAGGATGTTTATCTAACAAATAAAATTATATATACATAGAATAGTTTGTATGTGAACCTCTATACGTATATAGACAAAAATACATATAAATATGTGTATCGGTAATTGGCCAGTCGTACCCAAACAATAATATTCCAAAAGAGAATGCACCTAGAATAAAGTATTTTAAGCCAGCTTCTGTAGAAAATTCAAAATTTCTTCTCGAGGCTGCGATCACATAAAAACATAAGCTTTAGGGCTCGATGGCTAGATACATGGCAATTGAATCACAAGCTGAAATCATAAAAGGCATGCTGCGGATGGAAAGTGGAATCAGCACGATAGATTCAGGGGCATTTAATCCTTCCCGTCCGAAATAATCAAGGCACATAGCAGGAATACTAACTGTACTTAACAATAAAAAGATTTCAAAAAAATAGGTTAAATCATCTTTTATACAAGTATTATAAAGTAAATTAGCAAACATTATAGGTGCGCCGGCAGCGACCAGTATAAAGGTTATTAGAAACCGGTGAAATAGATTTTAATCTTCCGGTCAGAACCATACATGCAAGTTTCCTTGCATATGGCTCATTTATGATAACTTCTAAGAATTGACGAAACAAAAAAAGACCAAACCTGTATATAATGGAATGTGCTTTTTGCATAAGCTAACCTTTTGGACATCTATTTTTATATTCAATGCATATAGCCTATATTATGCCTTCGTTCATTGTCCGTCCATTTGCCGTGTTCAGGCAATGCACTTAACGTTATTAAATGTTGTTGCACCCGTTTCCCAAGGGCTTCAATCATATTCCACAAAAAGGTTTATTTTGTATTAGAAAATGTTTAGTTATACAATAAACTAAGGGGGTTTCATTGACATAAATGAAATTTCATATCATGTTGTTTCATCCCTATGAACACTAAAGCCGCCAATTTCAAATATATAATGAGGCTAATAAATGGGTGTGTCGCAATAAAATTTACTAGCTAAGCATATTGTCTAACGATTTAAACGTAGCCATTCACTTAAAGGATATAAAAAATCTTTATTATTTTATATCCAGAGCCTATACTTAAAACAAAGCTAAAAAAGTCTCGTCTCTGGGCTGCTCTCTTTGTTAGTTCAATTGCTAAAATAACCTAATTATTATCACTGTATAGGCCAGGAAGTTCGATGTTTGAAAACCCATATATATTGCAATTTATTTGATTTATATCCGATTGTTAAGGTCTCATTGCGACTCTCTTAGCCAACCTCCGGAGAAATGGATTTGATTCATCAGCCGAAATTGATTAGATGAACTTATCGATTTGTCAGCTCTTATCGATATTTCACTGGCTTGCTCATTTTATATGATTTCTTTTTCCCTAATCGAATAAGTGCAACATCCTAAAAATGCTCTAGCACGTCCGTTTATAAAACATTAAGTTATTTTCCACTACCCTTTCCCCAAAACTATCCATGCCAAAAGACATTATTGCATGCCCAATTTCAATTGCCTGATATAATTTCTGGAATACATTATGGCAGGATCTTTCACCTTACTGATTTACAAAGCTCCAGTTGTCAAAAATTGGACAGCTATTCCTTATTACTATCAAAGTTAATTGTTATGGTATATAAGAGATTTATTTAGGTGATCCCTGGATTGCACATCCGAAACTTAATTCGCCGTTTAGCGCCACGCACGCGAAAGCCGCTCATCGTAACAACCTATAAAGAAATGACCGCACATAAACAGTAGCGTTCAAACCCAAGTGCCTTCCGAAACATCAAAAAAAGTTACCTTGCTTTTACTGTGCGCAATTAGTCCTGCAGCGAGTAAATAGCTCCTATGCTATAGTTCCCAACAACAGTTTTCAATTCCTGTGGGTCAAAGAGTCCATTTAGACAACAGTTTCCAATCTTTGCCTCTTAAAACGTGCCGTCCTAGGCGCATAACACTAAGTAGACCTAACCAAGTCACATTGCGTACTAACAATGGATAGTCATATCGCTTAGAAGTACTGAATAAAGTTCCATACACAAGCAAAATAATAGTTGCGTTAACGAGATAAATTTCCAGGAAAGAGACAAGGAAATCATGCTTAAATAATCCTTTTAACGATTCCTAAGTTTGCTCGGTTTTCAGTTTTCTTTCCTATCTTCCATATGCATGAAATTCAATGAGAAGAATAAAAACCGGCACCCATTATGTATTCTCGGCTAGCTATTGAATCTATACAGCAGTGCATTCTGACAATAGCCAGAGCTTTAAATTGGCTATTCGTAAAGGTTGATGATGATTTCTTAGTAAGTTATTAGCTTTTACTAACAACCGTAAGCGGAACGGCCACTGGCAAGGCGAATCATCTTACATTCCGGATACCAAAGATTGTTATTATACAAGAATTCTTGTATCGCTCATGCAGATCTTCCATCTACCGGAAACCAAAGGATTCATTGCAGGAGAGTAAAGTATGGCTGAAAATAGAAGGAATTGACGAGAAGCTAACGCTTTAGGTAAGTACGATAGTCATTACAACTGTTTTTATTGGTTTTTTAGTGGCTTTTCTCCTTATTGGTTTTTGATATAGTCTCCTGAACTAGTGCTTTCCTCGGAACCAATGCATTTAAAAAACGATGTATTTACTTTCAAATAAGATTGACTATATGAAAGACATATTTGATATGATTTTATCATTGCCAGAACCTATGCATTTACCATAGATAATATATTTACTGAAACCAGAACCCATGCATTTATCAAAAACATAGCCAATGCATTTACCGAAACCATAACCAATGTATTTGTCCCATTTAACTCTTATAAACAGTTTAATTAGAAACATCTTTTTTTATTAAGAAAGAAATATGGTACAATGCATTTACCGAAACCATAACCAATGCATTGGATCTTCTTCTTTTTCTTTAAAAACAAATGTCCTTTGGTTCTTTCTTATCCCTTTTTCACATTGTTATACATATCCATCAACAGCTTATTAGTAAGTATTATGAGATAGAGAAACAGTCCATCAACACGTTGAACATTATGAAACAGTCCATTAACTTATTTATTGGTAAGATATAGAAACAGTCCATCAACATATAGACCATCATAGCCAGGATCAATTTCAATTTTTTTTGATTTTTCGATGAAGAGGTTTAGTTTGTCGAAATAGAATCTTTGCCTGGGGAGGTTAGCTTACTCCCCGTGCTTACAAAATGGAAAATTGAATAAATTTCGAAAAAGTCAAAAAAACCGCAACTAATAACATCACGATTCCAAAAATATAAACTTAAGACAGATCTAAAATAAATCCGAAATCTTACCATAAATGACAAACCCCATTACTCATATAATAAGACAAAGCTAAAAAAATGAAATTTACTAGGCCTAAGATAAACCAATGGAAATGCTTTCCAACGAAGAAGGCACATTAATAATAACTTTCAAAAATAAGGCTAAAATGACCAACTTTCAAAAAAAAAATACCAATTAACAATGCAGCAGCCAAAAAAGTTCCAAAGATTCTATGAAGGATAAATAAGATCGAAGTAAGCTATGGCTTATAAATAATAATATGGGGTGATAAAGGTCGATCGATTTACATCCTATTGGCTTTGGTTCAAAAGGCTAAAACGCTTTAGCACTTAAAAAAGGAACTTGCGTCGGCTTTGCCGGCACAAAGTATGTGCTCAACATTCATGAAAATTGCTCTGTCCATCGGAAACCAGCCAGATTACATTTTCGATTCCTGCATACGAATTCCTAAATAAATTCATTATCTACCTTATGCCAAAAAAAAATCAAACAAAAAAAAACAGATAGCGTCTCGAAAATAAAGCAAATACGAAATTTCTATGATAACGCAAATAATTGCATAGTTGCTCTGGCTCTCAGACAGAAAGCAGCCAAGGTTAATACAATAGATTATTTTAATTAATAATGCTAACATTCCTTATCCATTTGATCGAAATAAATAAAAATCCTCATGTCTGCGTGTTTGTTTGGGCATAAAATGAATTTGTTAGCCATAGGCATCGATAGTTTAGTTAGTTGAGCTCCAACGATCCCAATGAATGCCACGGGCATTGATAATTAGTTGAGTCCCAAAAGACGAAACAATAGCCTGTATCATGGTGCAGTCTTTTGAGGAGGAAATGAATCTATCCTTACATCCTAACTACCGTTGAACAAAATAAAAACCTCTATTCAATTAGCTCAAATAATGAAGGCAATTAGCCCAGTCAATAAAGTGCCTCGTTTACGTGGTTCGAATCTGTCATTGCCCAAAATCCAAAGACACCTTAGTTTCTATTGATTTCAAATAAAATGATCAATTACCATGCTTAACCTTTTCGGTCAAAAGGGCCAAACCAAAAAGAAGGAAGGAATTAGTCAAGCCCCCATCCCTGCTCCAGGTACAACCCATTCGTTATTCGGTGAATTTATTTAAAATACAAATAATGTCAAAAAGGCCATCATCAAAGCAAACAAGGCAATCGCTTCTGTCAAGACAAAACCTGGAATCACATAACCGAATAGTTATTTAGCTAATGAAAGATTTCACACCACAGAAGTTATCAAGAAACCAAATGCGTTTCCAATACCAACTGCTGCTCCCGCCAAGGCCGTGGTAGCTGCTCCTGCTCCAATTAATTTTGCACCTTCTAACGTCATTAACTATTTGATATCGGCTAAAGCTGCGATACTATAATAAAATTGGTGCACCAGCCAGTTGATTTGCCTAAACCTACCTTCAAACGAAAACTATACTAAATACAATATTTTATGCCATAGCTAAATAGTAAGCACACATTCGTAATTTTCGGACCTAATAAAAACTGTTTGTTATTAAACACCATTTTTTTTTGGGGCGCCCACTTTACGAAGTGGGCAATGCCGTTGCAATTACGACCAGTAAACAAACTTAGTTGACACACATAGCCTATGCGCCGCTAATCTCGCCGCTTCTCAAGCATTTGACAAAGGCACACCATCTATCTCAAATGAAATCTATCCCGTCGCCACACGAGCCATCCAACTTATGGGATTCCCTTTTCCTTTGCCCATTCTCACTTCTGTAAGTTTACGAATAATCAAAATATCTGCAAAAATCCTTACCCGTATTTAACCATTTCTTTAAAAATGTCTGCTTATAACGCGACGTGCTGCTTCAATGGTTTAATATAAAATACGACCTAGCAAACAACTTTTAATACCACATTTTCCATAACTAAGTCATGTACCGTTCGTTCTGCAACCTTTACGTCTGCCCTTTCAACATTTCCGAAACTTTGTACGTAAAGAATATAGCGTCCAAATAAAATTACTGCCTTTGGAATATCGAAACCGAATGTGGAAGCCACACCTTTACGCCTGAGATCCCATAACAAATAAATGCCTCTGCCCTCACATAATCGATATAATCGGAAAATACATGTAGGGAGGTCGAACCATATCTGGTGTATTCAGTTTAAGCAATTTCTGCACCATTTAATCAACCCGAACAACAAATGCGGATTCCTCTTACATACCCGCAATTTCCAATCTGTTGGAATATGGATGCACGAATTTACACAGATAATTTTCTTCTTTCCAGTCCCCAAGCTATTTCCTAAGCAATTAAGAAAGCGCTTTAATAAGGAAAATCAACTCTTACCGGCTTAATCGAAGTATTGATGTTTGTTTCATCAAGTGAAAAGGATTACACTTCGGACCACCGAGATCTAATCCTTTTCCGGCAACGATGACTGCATATCTTCTTAGTCCCCTTAAATCAAGCATTCGCTACATACAAGCGTCAACGGACATCTCCTTTTAAAAAAGAGTAACTACTGCATAAATCCTTTTCTACAGGTTTCGTACGTTCACATTAGGTATCTTTATTACAATAGTATCGACAGCAGAGATTTTTAGCTTTCTCACATAAGACATTAGCTATATACAGGCATCGTTTCCTTCCTTCGGATTAGTTCTGTTTCTTGTCCACTGTACCGGAAAATCGGGTAACATCTTTGCCACGGAAGAAGAGAGGAGAGAAAAGTAAAAGATTGTCGTCGATTATGTTAACCATAGTAGGATCAAAATGAATTTAGTTCTTCGCATGGAGATAATATTGCGCAACCAAAGGCATGAAAGGTGCGGTTGTCAAAGGGTTTCCGGAGGCCTTATCGACGTATCCGCTAGCTAATTTTTTTATTCTCTGTACAGTTCCCCGGCCAATAGGATAGAGTCAATCGTTTACCTGCGCTTAACGATAGAGGGCTTAAGATTTTTATATGATTAGCTGAATGATGATAAAATGTAGATCTCAGAGAAACAAATCTATGTCTCTTAAACGCTATCCGACCTATGTAAATGAATGATGCAGGCTAAATAAGTGCTCTCCAAGCCGAACATGCGAGTCACCCATCATACGGCTTTTTTACTTGCGCTTGACAGATCTTTTTCGAACATTACATTGTCCTTTCTTTTCCGAGTCGTGAAATAGGTTCTTTTCATTGTTCCTTTTTAGAATTGACCTATTTTCGTAAGAAGAGGGCTTAAGGGGCTCAGCTAGGATAATCTGATTTAAGCCTCCCTTAACACAAGAAATTTTGAATAAGAGAAACTTCTCAAATTCCAATCAAATCCGCCTGAAAAAAAAGAGGTTACGAACGAAGTTAGTAGGCTCCAAAAGCATACTTAATTCCCAACCACTTAATCAGAAGAGAAAATAGTTAGTTAGTGTTAAATGGAATGGGGACAGTCCTAAATCGCTTTTATTCTGTATAATAAAAGGCCTTTTGCTTGCTTTCGGCTTGCCCCATTTTTTTGCCTTTAAAAGCGAATCAAAACCACTAAGTCACTTTACTGCTTTATCTTAAGGCTATCTCTTCATTTCAGCGAGAGCGCTTGTTCATTATGTAAGCAATAAGGCGCATTTTGGCATTTCTGCCCCATCAAATTATTTTCTTTCAATTTTCAACTGCCCTTAGCTTTCAAAGCATAACAAGTACATAGGCCCCTTTTTTTTTACTTAACATTCACTAAGTGCTTTCTTACTTCTAAGTCCTTAGGGGGTCAGCAAATGATATGGGCCCTCTGATTTCTCTCCAGGGCTTTCCCTTTCAAAGATCTCACCGTTGTTTCCTATATGGCTTGTCTATTGCTTAATCAAATGCCCTGCGTTGGGATGTCATTTAGTCTTTTGTTCCCAATAATATAGGTAGTTCCTCCTATTTTTCCCTTCCATTTCTGTGCTATGAGTAAATTAAGGTAAAGTCATTTAGCCTAACCATTCGAAACCTCAGGTAGGCATAGGGTAAGGCAGCATGCGTTCGTGCCCCAGAACTTCGTACTAATGATTAGCTGTCGTCGCTGGTTCTAAGAAAGACTTTGATTTGTGAGCCCTTGCTCTTATCTCCGTGTCAAAAGCAGGCTCGCTTCAGGCTTTGGGCTTATCCTTCAAAGCCTGTAGACTCTTTGGTCCAGAAAATGGTCTTTTTTTGTCCTGCCAACGCCTAAAGTCCTTTAAAGTCATTTTTTATTATTACACATGCCTTGGTCCTTGCCTCCGTTACCGAGCAAAGGTAAGTGCAAAGCCTCTATACAATAGCTTATACAATACGTTTATATAAAAACCAAACCGGTCGCCCTTTCAATTGGCATCATCGACAGTATCATCAACCAAAAAGTAATGATGGACATCATTAAACCAGAAAAAAGAATACATGAATGAATGTCCTTTCAGGAAAATAATAAATAATACACCTACCAAGACGAGATTCAATCCCACGATTCCTCTCTTTAGTCCCATTCCCTTTTAACCTAGTCTTCTCTTACCCTACTTTAGTTCTATTCGTTGTTTTCCTAGAGAAAATCCTGGAAAGAATGACACAAAAAAACCTTTTAAGATCAACATTTTAATATAACAATTCTCTATAATAATAAATAGAGTCGACCATCACTTTCCGGCACTACAATATAAGTCATAAAATAACTTAACTTTTATCTACTGGCGTAAGCCGAATGAAGTGCTCTCCAAACCGTATGAGATGGTCGCCTATCATACGGCTCTTTCACTCAAGTTGCCTATATCATGATGGGTCGAAGGAAAGGAAACACAAACACTTGCTTTCCTTGCACCTGCTTCTCTTTAGTGATCGAACGACAATGTGGCTTGATTTTAATAATTTTCATTTTTATCAATGTGGGAAAGAGCCTTTTCTTTATCCTTTAGAGATGTTTTGCCCATTTCGTTTCCATCTCATTTAATTGCCCTTTGTATTACTTTTAGTTTTAGGTTATCATTTGAACTCGTTATTGCGTGCTTTTTGATTATAGCTTTACTAAAAGTCTTCCTAGCCATAGAAATTAGGCCTGCGAATCAAGTGCTTCACCTCGTAAACTCTTATTTCACGCTATTTGCATGCAAAACGTATTTGAAAACCCACTCAATACTTCATCGTAAGTCAAATAACAATGCTGCGGCAGATGGATAAGGAATTGAGCCGTGGCTCTTGGTTCTGAACATACCCCTCATTTACCGTAAGCTTCGCAAAAGGCATGCAATGTGTCCTGCTATTTGGTAAACAGAAAAGTCTCTTAGACAGGCCTGCTAAATGAAACAAAATTATCCAACACCGCAGCTATCACAATAAGATACTAAACGCTGCCGTTTCCCAAACAAATCAGCTGAGGTTTAGCTGATAATTATAACATTTCTATATTAGTCAAACGGATTCCAAATGGCAAAGGAGACTTAGATGAAAGCGAAATGAAGACAGGCAACTTCCTATAGAACAATTAGAGCTGTTAACTGTTTAAAAAAGGCATCACGATCGGACAGCTTGACTGATTTACAGATCAAAGTCTCTCAACAAATCACCGGACTAAAAAAACAAAATTAATTAGCATGTCTCGAACTCCATCCAAAGATCGATCCGATCTTTCTATACTGCTTAAGTGTACAATGTCCCTGTCGAATAGGTACATTAATTTAGGTTCCTTTCCTCTCACCGCTAATCTTGTAACTAAGATTAAAATCGGTAAACGGGTACTACAACCCGTCGGTCTCATGTCTTAGCCCGCAGGTTAGATGCGTGGTTCACTGGTTTCATTAAATGCTCTCATTCTTTATCGAAGCTTTCAAACGCGCAAAGCCGCAGGGCAAACGAAGGGCTCTGACCTTTTATGTCTAAATACATCCGCCAACGATCTACGCATGTACCAAAAGGCTGTAATGTTGGTGAAAAATTAAGTCCGGTTGCCCTGTAGCACTTTGCGTTCATGATATCTATATTTCATTGCGCTTTGGAGACACGGTCGGTTGAAGCACTCTTAAGAATCAATTAGCTTCAGTGTCTTTTATGATATGCTCTGGTTCCTTTTTTTGGCCTTTTTGGGTGCTTTCCGTTGCTTGCGGTGGCCTTTAAAGAAATTGTGTTTGTTTCGTTGCGGACATCTGTAATGTTTTGATTGACATGCTAAGGCAAGTCATTTAATAGCTTTACAGTCGCCCTCACTAAACCGACTTGAATCTGAATGATAGTTCGGATTAAGTCTGACCGAAATCGGATTTGCCTTTTGTGCCATATTTTATTATTAGCGTTTTGATTTTGATTATTTTTGAGGTTTTTCATATAGAAGCAAACTCTTTTTCATGCCATTTTTTATCTTTCAAGGTTTGTGCTACGCGTTCTTGTACCCTTTGTTCTAAGTCTTCTTCGTTCTTTTGCTCTAAAGCCTTAAGTTTTTCTTTAAGTTTCTTACGTTTGGAACGTTCTATTCGTAGTTCTTCTTTAAGCTCATGTAGGTTCCGCTCTAAGGCACTAATTAATGACAAATGTTTGTCAGATTGTAATAAAGGCTCTAATAGATTAGACAATGGCAATTCAAGAATTGAATTGTCGGTTCCATTGATTGGCTTATCAGTTTCATTGACTTTTGAGTCTACAATCTTTTTTGGTAAGATATCTATCCATAAACCATTTTCCTCAAATATAGGTTCTCTCTTAAAAGAAGGATCAATTCCTAAATTCA
The DNA here is from genome assembly GCF_053477565.2 of Lygodium microphyllum. Classification (NCBI taxonomy): domain Eukaryota; kingdom Viridiplantae; phylum Streptophyta; class Polypodiopsida; order Schizaeales; family Lygodiaceae; genus Lygodium; species Lygodium microphyllum. The sequence continues at coordinate 1,014,682 of NW_028229525.1, forward strand.
ACATTATTTTTTTGTTTGTGACCAAATAAGCAGGCATCAATAAAAAGGCTTTTTCATACAAATCATGCCATAAACTAATTTCTACGCTTTCTCACTACTGTTTTAAAACTACATTTAGTGGGCTTTCCCCAAGGCGACACCGAAGGTCTACCTCCTTTCATACGTCCCTCGCCTCCTCCATATAGATAATCAACCAGATTCATAGCAACACCTCGAACGATAAGACGTCTGCCTAACCACCGGCGTTACCCCGCTTTAGCAAGCTTACATATACTGTGATTAGAATTGGATACTATACCAAGAGTGGCTCGACACCAAGAATCTGTAGCTTTGTGAACACCTAAAAATGGCCGCACAATACATTATGTGCTCTCCTTCTCAATTATTTTGGCTTTGATTCCCGCGGCTCAAGTCGATTTTGCACCTTAACCTGGATTCTGTTCAATACTATGTACCCATGAACCTTTAGCCATATGAGCTAATAGTGTGCAATTTCCCATTATTCATAAATATGAGTCAAGTACGTATTTATTGTCACTATAAGAATTTACCCAGTCTACTTCAAGGCGCAGCCGAGAACCATTTAGATGGCGGAGCAACCATTTTGGGCCTTCACGAGCTGTGTCGGGCAAGGTAAAAAGATTAGATTCACTACAATTTATTATCATCCTGCCCGGTTCTAATCACTAACTAGCCAATATATGAGTGTTAGCCTAAGCTGCATTATTACTGATAAAGCTTGGCTTCCGAACCGTACATGAAACTGATGGCCTCATACGGCTCTTCCTAAGAACTAAAATAACCACTGGCTTTTGCCAAAGACCCATTTTTAATGGTTGATTGCGCCAATATCGATATGCCTAAAGTATGTTCATTTTATTTATAAGCCTTCGTGGTTAAGATTTTAGGGCTTTAAGTTGGCCTATTCTTCTCAAAGAATCCTATTGCACTCACGAGCATGCAGCCCGGCAGGCCTTCCGTTTACGGAGCTTCATGGGCGTTGCCCCGTTTCTCGATCAGATTTTGAATGTGAGCTATACCCCGCAAGACAATCTACGAGCGTATGGCTTTGCCAATTGACCTCTCTTCTCATACGATTGGGAAGGCTGCTTAGTGATAAGCTTTCAGTCGTCACCATTTTGGCCTCTTTTGCCATCGCAATAAGATAACTGGCCTTTAATGTGGTCAGCACCGACCGTGTTTAGGCTACGGAGCTTACGCTCATTCACATGAATTCATTGCGTTATGATTTGGATCTTTTGTTTCTATAATTGTAAAAGCAGCCATTTCCTTTTCAAGGCCCAAAAATCTATCTATTGCGCATTTTTGCTTTTGGCGGAATTGGATATCCACATCTGTTCGAAGTTATCGTTGCCTATGCGAACAACGTAGATCGCTGTACGAAAGACATTGCTTAAGACCAACGGGTCACACGGAAGATGTACGATCTGCTCTGCACGCCTCAGTAACTGACTTTTTTTTTATCTTTGGCTGTTTTTTAAGACTATGCGTAGATTTGATAGTTTCTTTTTCATCCCTTCTTAGCATTTTGCGCCGAATTCTTTGCACCCATAGGAAGCTGCGCATCCCCCACCTGCACAGCAACTTGGTCTAGGATAGCAAGTTGCACTCACTGGCACATAGCATTCCTTCGATCCACCATACTGAAGCAATCCAAGAAGAACAATTTAAGTCATATTCGATCCTTTCTGCAATGCCCAAAGATGAAGTGCTCCGTTTCCAATCAATTCTTCACTACAATCACCTCAATCCACCTCCCCAGTAAAAAACCGTGATACGCCCTGACGCATTCCTTCCAGCGGACCTCTTGTCACTATTGGTCAATTTTTTTACTGCCTTACCCTTCCAGTAACCTTTCATAAGTTCTCTAATCTTTTTCCTTTACTCAAGGCATCCATAATGTCGCAATATAGATAGTGCCATGAGTACGCTTTAAAGCTGACCTCATTAATCAGAGATACAAAGATCAATCACTTTACGTTGTCAGCATGAAATGTAAAATATAGTTGATGTTATCTATAACCGGGCTAGTGCAGTGAAATTGGGCTTACGTTCTTAGTCAATTCCCAACTTATCTGCCCAATCAACTGCCATGATTTCATATATATGCATAATCATAATTGTATATGTGGCTATGACCGTATACAATCTGAGGCCAAGCCTGTGTGGAGCTGGCACGTGATTTATTGAACTCACTTATGTCAATCTCAAACGGATCCCGAACAGCCGCCAATTAAAAGGCAATGCGATTTTGTCTTTTTGAAAGTAAACAGGCCTAGATTCTTTTTAATTGACTGTCTCCCGTTGACTGGGTTTTAAGCGTTGTTAATGCGTTTTTCTTTTTTTGTACGTACCGTTTTTTCTGTATGTTTGATTTTGCTGCGTTTGGATTTGTCTGTGCAGACAAAATTTCATCTTGTACCTTTGCAAATAAATATCTCATTTCTGATTATACTAGGGTATAGCAAAGAGCCCTAGAGCAGTTCGATAAGAAAAAGATATTTCCGATTAAATTCCAAGTGGATGGTGAAGTTTCAACCAAAGTAACTTCTCATGCGATTTATGTGCTTCCGTTTCGATGACTGGCAATTCTTTATGTATCCTCATCTCAAATTATTCTCTAGATTTCTTATCAATATGCAGTAATCATAACACTGTGTATAAGACCCATTTACCAAAAAATCCAATCCGGCATGTGTTATGCAGATGCCCTATTGATAGTCTTTCGAAAGACTTTACCGTAATGTATGTCTTGGCAGTCGTTGCTAAAATCCAAATCGTTCTTTAAAATACAACGGCATAGCAAAGACTTACTTAGGCTCTGCGGTCTGTTTCTGATGTTTATAACCGTTCGTTCATTAAAGAGAGGTTGCTTTTAAGCATCCTAACGGCCCTGCTTTTGATTCAGCTTCTGCCTCAACATCTTTTGATTTAGCAAAAGGAGGATTATGTTGAACCTGTTCATCAATAGTGCAATCAAAAGGGTGTTGAACCTTCTGTTCATCTCCTTTTGAATCAAAAGTCTCAATTTCAGGCGCACCTTCTGTTCTAGCGCTTTAAACATTGCCAAGGAGATCCTTCCACCCACACCAATGGGCGTCGAAACGGATTTTGGAACCTATTTACATTTTCTATGAAAGGAACGGTCAACGAGCCCGCCGGTACGGACGCCATTAAGAGGACCCCCAATAATTTATTGGGAACTGTACGAAGTATTTGAAAGACAGGGAAAAAGTACCATTCGGGTAATATTTCCAATGGAGTCGCAAAAGGATTTGCTGGTTCACCAATCATTGATGGTTCCGGAACCGCAAGACCCACAGTACATGCAAACGTCCCTAAAATGACTACTGGAAAAATATATAATGGGTCGAGTCCATTTATTAGCTTTTTCTAGTGCAGAAAACTTGTAATTCCTTACTATCTGGCATAATTGTCTTGTTTCATCCTGAATATGAAGTTAGTTGCAACAGGTTGCTGGAGGCAGCAAAAATAGTACAGGTTGCCAGGCTAAAGGATTGGTTCATTTTTTTTTTCAAGCCAATAAACTTATTTTTAGTGAAACTATTCATAATTCTGCGACTGGAGAGCAACCAACAAAGAAAGATGGAGATCCGGCATTATGGCGCGTGATCCTCCTAACCCTAGATAAAAGGTGGAAAGCGAGGATAAAGTGCTTTAGTTAAGTGTCATTGCTTATGACGTTATTGCTGTAGCCTCAAGGAGGTTTGGCCATTGCTTCAACCTTCCCGAATTCCTGCAGATTCGGGTCGTTTTCCGCCACCGGAACGTCTTGAAATAATTCCCATATGGTGCGGGAGACTCAATTGATCTAGACTCAGAAGCTGGGATTTGACCCTTTCCATCGATCGGTTGGGCCAAAGCATTTACTGGCTTAAAGGCCTAAGAAAGAATTACTAACTGGTATTTGCGCAATTTTTCCCGTTGCTTTTACGGAACCCCCTTCCTGTATGGTCGAACCATCGCCCATCAGTACTTAGCCAACATTATCAGATTCTAAATTCAAAGCGATGCCTACTGTACCATCTTCAGATTCTACCAATTCTCCAGCCATTACTTTGTTCGAACCATGAATGCGGGCTATTCCATCTCCCACTTAAGGTACAGTGCCAGTATTAACAATTTCCATTTCTGGGGATCGGATGGGTCAAAAACAGCTAATTCGTATAAAGCCATTGAACCCGCAATACTGGCCGGAAACGGCGAGCAGACAGTCTTTGATTCATAGCAGTGCAGCTCTTGACGTACGGGGCTTTCCCTTACTTTGTTTCCGGAGTACAGTAGCTAAAGAGTGCAGTATTTGACTATTTATTAGGCATTTCCTTCGACCGGAAAAGTGGCCATTGGTTCACGATACGAATACTGTTCTAGGGATGTCGCTAATAGTTTCTGCTAGACAGAAGTACTGTTTTGAACGGGCTGGCTCAGCAGCAACTCCTGGTACTGTAGCCGTGGGAACGACGGTTCGGTACTCGTTGCTGTGACTGAGCCTAGGGGTTGTCTTTCATAACAATAGCAAGTTCGTAACTGATAGGTGCAAATAGGGTTGTGTTTATACAAGTTCGACAAAAAAGGAAAAGCAATGAATCCTTTGGTTTCCGGTAGATGGAAGATCTGCATGAGCGATACAAGAATTCTTGTATAATAACAATCGATTAATAAGAACCTATTCGGCCAATCCAAACGGGTTGCGCCATAGCAATCTTTGTTGTAAAAAAAAAATTCGCTCTAAACCCATCTGGCCATATTTCTTTTTTTTAATAAAAAGGTCATTTGACATCAATTTTGTAAGATAAGGTGAATATTTTGGTCAAAACTGGCTTTGAATAAAGGTTACGAGAACTGGCTTTAAATAAGGATACAAGAACTGGCTTTGAATAAAGGTTACGAGAACTGGCTTTGAATAAGGATATATTCAATTAATATTATCTAATTGAATATTTTCAGTTTGAGTAGATACTGTATTTGTTTCTATAGACTCAAATAAAAATGGTCTTTCTTGATTACATTATTAACCATTTCTGGAACATCTATATTTTCAATAGATTTACCTCTTGATACACGATCAGATATCCTTAATAAATTTTAAGAAATTATTATCAATTCTTTCTTCTATTTGATATAAATTATTTGTTGTATTTCTTAAATTATTCAAAGAATATCCATAAACATCAGAAACAGACCGCAGAGCTTAAGTAAGTCTTTGCTATACCTAAGTATTTTAAAGAAAAATTGAAAATATGGATCCATTGCTTAGAAATTTGAGAGAATATCAGACATTGAAGAACTCTTTCGACGCTCATCTTAATCATATTATATACCTTACTGAAAACGATAACAGCACGGGAAGGGAAGCTTTGGCGAGACCCTTAAATGAATTACATCAGGTAATATTACCTAATCTAAGAGATTATTTATCCAAGGGTTCCCCTTATGGTGAACCTTTTACTGGATTTGTAAGGAAAGCCAATTTATGCATTCGTAAATACCATGAAATGGGGGATAATTATTATCCGCAGACAGTCAAACAGCTACTGCCTTTATTAAGAGATACCCAACAAACGTCTGATGCTTGCATACAGCAGCTAATCTATATATGGCCTAGCATTTGTAGTACGTTAGAGCCGTCTGTGGTGGATTTTTATCCTTTTCTGTTTAAGTATTTAACGATGGATGAGTTTGCACCTATTGCAATTTGTTTTATCTTCAGTTTGCTACTTTCTTTTATCCTAATCATGGTTTCTTTTACATTTACAGGTAAAAAAACGGCAGATCCAGAAAAATTGTCAGCTTACGAGCGTGGGTTCGATCTCTTTAGTGATGCTAGAAGTCGATTTGATATATGATTTTATTTGGTCCTTTTTCTATTTATTATTTTCGATTTAGAAGTAACTTTTTTATTTCCTTGGGCAGTTTTTTTAGAAAAGATAGGTTAGTATGGATTTTGGTCTATGATGCTATTTGTTTGGATTTTGACTATTGGTTTTCTCATCGAATGGAGGAAAGGCGCCCTTGATTGGGAATAAATGGTTTGCGACGAACTCGCTTAAACTCCTTTCGAAAAATGCTATTTAAGCATTCAAATCTTATCTAGTGCTTGGGTCTGTCCCAACACCCATTAAATGCAAGAAAGCTATTTAAGAATAAAGAAAAGGTTCAAATACTTTATTAGGAGAGGCAGGATTTGAACCTGCGAAGAAGGGTTTCCAACAGATTTACAGTCTGTCGCTTTTAACCACTCAGCCACTCTCCCGGGTTGCTTGGATTTAGACCAAAGCACACTTCTCGCCGGCACTGCCCAGTCCAGGATTTCAAAAAACTTTACTGCCCTGACGCACTTGAACGGAATTGATTGATACGTTATGAATCTCTCTTATTACAATGTTACGTTTTATTGGGTTCATATTTAGAATTCTGAATGTTCTATTCCTGCGAAATGTGTCATTTTTTTTGTTTAATATTGCATTTCTGTTCCTATTCATATGGGATTTGACTTTTAGATTTCTAGGGAATCTTTTATTCCTTTGTACTTTGCTATTTTTACTTTTGCAAAAAAGACTCCTAGAAAAAAAAACTATGAACCCCGCGATAGCTACAGTATATCCGCCCTTCATCAGATTGAGAATCAACCCCTTGACCTTTTCACGATCACGCCAAATCTTGGTCAATTCAATCCAAACCATTTTCCTGTCTAATGGTTTTAGCAAAATAATATTGGGTTTATGTGGCTTTGACAAAATAATTTTTGGCTCTTCCACTTTGGGGCTTTTGAGTCCTGCATTCGCCAAAACCATATTACGCAAGTGTAATAGTTTAATTAGATTCCTGCTTCCATCATAACTTATGTTTTCGTATTTTAACGGGTTCACCGAATATCATAGGGCGCCTTCGCGCAACGAAATAGAACTGAAACTATGCAGTTATCCTAGGCTTCAGCATTATTACATAAGCCTGGCTTCCGAACCGTACATGAAACTGATGGCCTCATACGGCTCTTCCCATTGTATCGAGCCCTTTCCTATTTAATCATGACACAAGGTTAGGCTTGTCTTAAGTTATGTAGAAAGGTCAATTCAATACGTAATCGAAATGATACATGCTCTAACACACATTACATTTATTATATACGATTTATCATTATCTACTACATTATTAAAAATTAATGGGTTTCCGCGTCGGCTTTAAAGCTTAAGGAAAAATCCCATTTTCAAAAACATACGGCTTGGCCGGCCCTCCTTTGGGGGAGCTTTTGAAAGTTACTCCGTTTCCCAACCGAAAGTCTGGACGCGAGCCATACTCCGTGGGGAGCGCGGCGAGCGTAGATGGCCTATCTTAGACAAAGCTATCAATAACTTACCCTTTTCGGACGTTCAAAAAGGCTCAATGGCGATCCCCAATCTGTCGTTGCCCTGCTCTCTCCCGCTGCTATGATGACGAGTCCTTAAGTATAATCAGCACTGTTAATTGTCAGGCCACGAAGCTTACACTCATTCATTTTTCATCTTGCGCTTCAAGCCTTCTGCTTCTACAGCTCTAAGGGCAGCCATTCCTTTGCTAAGGCTTGAAAGTCAGCTGAATATTTCAGCTATTGGCAGGAGGTCTTGACGATTTCTTTTTGCCTTTGATTGGAGTTTACATTACTAATATAATAGCGCTGGCTATTTTACAAGACCAACGGATCACACCGGGGAATAATGAGGCGAAGTCCATTTTGCTTTCCCTTATTCTTGTTTGGTCTTTTATTCCAAGCGATGTTTGTGATATTTATGATGGTTTGTAAAAAAAAGGTGCTTGTAAAATATTTTGTTATTTTTGCTATTCATCAAGCATTGTCTGCTAACAGGATCATAAGCTAATCAATATCACTTTTAGGTTACGGTGGCCAAAAATCAAGTTTCCTTGTTATGTTGTTATCCCGGCCAAGCAAAAACATAGCAACTATCCGTATCTATGACTTCGACATATGACTTTTTCTCAATAAGCAAGCTTTTGAATAGAAAAAGGTTGCTTATTGAGATCCACTTTTCTTTTCCTTGTCCGGAACAGATACTCTTTCCTAACGAACTCTTACAAACCAGAAATTTTGTGACTTTTGCCCCTATACTATTCACTGAGGATAGAGGGACTTGAATCCTCACGGTTCTGCAAAAACTAACGGTTTTTCCTTAGTGTATCCGACAATCGGAAAATAAGGCCTAAAATAAGCAGGAATAATGCCGGCAAATAAACAATAATAAGGCCAGGTTTTTACAATGTGTATTTGCAAATAAGGCCAGCTTTACTGGTTTTTCCAACGTGTATCCGGGAGCATTACAATCTATCCGTACTCTCGTTTCCACTTATTTACCTTACTTTATCGCCTCCCAAAGTTGCAAAGATCATCCTATCCATTGCAGCACTATTGGCGCCCGACTGTTTGCCTTTACTTCCGTCCGAAGCCGCACCATGATATGGCAAAAGCGTGATGGCTATTCTCGTTGTTTCCAGGATTTTCTGGTTCCCCGCAAATGAAATAACTGGCACATTAGGATGTATGAACATAGTTCTATTGACTGAAACTTATTAACGTACATGGTTAATGATTAGATCTAAAAATGTTGGCGCAGGTGAAGAAAGCGGAAAAAATACTAGATCAAAGATAAAAGGATCCCACCCATCCGCTCTGCATCTGAAACAGAATTACTTCCGAGCCTGAGCATAGCGATAGGTATGCTAAGCGGTTCGGTGTGTTTCCGGGGGAACAGTGATGGAACTGGTTGTTAGACCCCTGGACAACTGGTATTCTGGACTTGGGGATAAGGATGCAACTATCATAAACTTTATGGTGGAAAAACCTGATAGAATGGAATGTGCAAAGTGGATCTATTGGTACTACCTATATTACACTTCCTTGGGGGTGAACGGAGGAGCGATTCAGATCACACACCAGCAAAGGATACTTACAAGTCGTACGGCTTGGTTCCGTTTGGTTACCGATGGACCCGCAACCTGCTGCAGCAAATTTCATGCGGAAGACTAGACCGCCCATGCCCTATTGATTCGAGAAAAACGGGAATCGAACCCGCGGCTTCTGATATGACAAACCAGCACTCTAACCAACTGAGCTATTTTCCCACGCGTAATCAATGGCTACAAATAAATTATCTGCCGACAGAATTCTCAATCAGCATTAAAATGCCCATAAACTGGCTCAAACAAAACTATCGCAGATAAGTGGCCTAAAATAAGGAACAAAAGGCAAACTTATATCATATTAGCGTTTAATTTGAAACTTTCTATTTGCCATTATCCCAGCTATGTCCTTAATGAAATTTCGTATATTCCTGCACTTTACATCCCCTAAGACAGTTGGCTTAGAGGTATAGAGCAGGCAGCAAAATGCAAATGTTTGTTATGTCAGATCAAGCCAATTAACGCTTTCTCCATTCACCACATCAGCAGGTAGCCAATATCTGTTAATTGACGCCTTCCCGGCTTTTCTATTAGAACTTATGTCAAAAAAACCCTTTCCCCGGCTTCGTTTCATGGGCCAATCGTCTGAATTGACGTAGCCATACAATAGAAAATATTAGCTGCAAAGATACAATCGGAGAGTTCCCACATGACATAGAAACTTCCATTCGAAAAAATAAAACTGATACAAAAGCAAATTCCAATAAGGTCTTAGTTAAATAATCAGTCATGATTCCATTAATCCTATAATGTCAAATAAATGTTTTTTTTTTGCAATTAAGTCTAGCGATCAAATCGCATAAATTTCTTGATCTTAATGCTCTCAAGAAAATGACATAACGTATCCGATATCATTCCAGGCGGTACTCGTGCAGCAAAAGCATTTCATCAAAACCTTTGGGTCTAGTGAAGCCTGGATTATCCTTGTCTCTTAAAAAGCAGTAATACTATGCAATTTGATAGCAACTTTAGCGATTTCAATTAAAAACAACATGGACAGGCTATTAATATTTGATTGTTTAAGGCCTATTGGCTTTTATGCGAATCTGAATGGCTTTATCGGTGGGTTTTCGAGCCTTTCTAGCTGGTCTTTGGGCTTTTTTCGAATGAATGATTGTTTTCGTAATCGATTAACGGAATGGATTTGTAAACCATACGGAATCACTATTTACGGAAATAGGATAAGTAACTAATTTATGCAATTCCTCCGGAGAGATGGAATCTATCAGAGATACAATAGAGATTCACGATCGATTGGCTTCGGATATAGCTATAAAATCTTTACGTACATTCAGTACAACTAAACTATCTGGGATTTCGCGTGTTATCAATCCTTCAAAGCATTTCTACATCTTTAAGAAACGTGGACTGGAATGCGGGCGTTCTTCACGTCTCATATGTGTCCAATTGGTTGAGAAACCACCGATCCATTTGGAATTGATACAACTTGAATTAGTCTTTCCCGCCACTCTCTTTATCATGTCGTTATATAAAGAATCAGTATTCATTAACAATAAATGGCCATCTTTACAGGTAATGGATCCAAGCGCATTACGAGCAATCCTTAAGGATAAAAATGTTTTCTACAAATCCACAATAGCTCTTCCGTGCCTAAAGCCATATAAACATTTTTAATAAAATGGCACGAAAGGTTTCCGATAGCCTAAATGTGCGCCTGTATCCAGTAATCCCTAAAAAATGACTCTCTTCTCCTTTCTGGAATAATATTTTCTACCTTCTCCCTTTCTCATACATGGCCGATTGATTTCCGTTTCGTTCACTTTAGTCTAAAAAAAAAAAGAGGCTAACAGCACACATTCCAATAACTTTTATTGACAATTGGCCGTCAACATAAGGTCTGTTTTTGATATTTATAACTGTTTGTATCGTTTGCTGATAGCATATAGTACTAAATGGCATGCACTGACAAAAATAAGTGCCTGCACTTTGGCTTAGTATGCAAGTTCTCAGAAAGCAATTCAAGCCTAATGGTTGACGGTACGGTAATGAAGCCGGGCAGACACCTAATGTCTTTAACCGCTATCATACCGGCTAAGGTCTGCCGGTCTCCAGATCATGGCTATGATTAAACATATTAGTCAACTGCAGGCAATCTTGACTTTATAGTATAATGAAAAAAGACAACAGGTTATAAACGTTAAACAAATATACCGCAAACTTTGGAAACTAATAGAAAATACGGATACTTGCATAATCTCAGAAGATCATACTGTTATGATTAAGATAGGTGCTTATTGTAGAAAAGGGCACTTTTATAGGCTTAGTAACTGAGGCAATACTGCCATAATTTCTATAAAGAAAACCACGCAAAATTAACAGATAAGATTATTGGAACTGAAAAAACAACGCTGTGTTGCTTTTGTTTTTTTAGTTATTTTAGTAGCCTTTTGGCTAACGATCTGCCTGTGTGATAACGTTTAGGTAACAAATTGCATTTGGGAAAGAAGGTCAGCTGGACAAACTGCCAAACTTTTTATTCTTCTTTCTTGCTTAACACGACGCTTAAACCGTTTTTGACATGATCGGCTTGGTGATTAAACCAAACCGATTTAAGGGTCATTTAATAAAGGTTTATTGCATCGTTCAAATAAATACAAATCAGAATTATAAAAACATAAGCCTATGAAATAGCTACGCCTGGTTCTAAACCAATTAATGCAAATACGATCAAAAGAGGGGCGAAATGTGCTAATAAAAAAATGCCTCTCATAGATAACATGGTCCAAGCAAAGCCACTTAGGATCTTGACCAAACTGTAACCCGCCATCATATTGACAAATAAACATATTCCTAAGCTTAATGCACAGGGACAATAAGGGATTAGCTCCAAAAATACTAGAAAAAGTACTAACAGCAAAGGTACTCCCGGCGGTGGTGAAAAGCTGAAAAAATGAAGCCCATGTGTTTAGGACCCTACTACGATGATTCCAAAGGGAAAAGAAAATAAAGGACCCAAAGTAATAATAAAATGACTAGTTACCGTAAAACTATAGGATATTATACCTTACAAGTTACAGAATAGTAAAAAGGTAAAAGTGACGGAAATCAATGAAAAGAACTGCTGTTTCGGGGCACCACTAATCTATTCGTTCACCAAATTAGGCACAAATTCGTAGATCATCTCCACTAAAAATTACCAAGCATTCAGTACCAAGTGTCCTCCATTCGAAACCGCCAAATGGACTAAAAGTAATACGAAACCTATCATGGGAAACATGAACGAAGAGGGATTGATAAATAAAAGATAAATATTTCCTATATGGATGGGAATCAATGGAATAATGGCAAATTATTCTAGTGGACTGTAAGCCGTGATGAATTAAAAGAGTTTGTCTCAACACAAGAGACAGTCGTTTCTGACGTTTATCGAGTTTCCGGGCTATAGCCTTTGGGCCCTGTTTCATTCAATATTTCACACCCCTAAACTGCAATCCCACATCCAGCCTTGAGGAGTTACTTATCAAGGCAAAGCAGAGATAACATGCATAAAAATATTCTTTCGCGATGCTGCTAAGCTTGATATATTAATATTTTTATCATAGCTTAATTAGACGTAAATTGCAACCATAGATATCTTATTAACTTTAGACTGTATGAATGCATGGCTAGTTGTCGCGCGCGAATTTGCTTGTTCGCTATGACAAATTCTTCCGTTTAGCTAAAATTTCTCAATATAAGCAAAAGAAATGGCCTGGCTAAGGCTATGATTAACAAACCAGTTCCTTTACAAGGGCCCAGATAATTACTTCTCACAAACCGCTATCATTAAGGCTGCAAAGAGGGTCAACTCTATTGAAACATAGGAAAGTAAACAGATTGCAAATAAACACCGAATATCTGGAAGTGTAAACGGAGCCACTACAAACGACAAACAGACTTTTAAAATATGACGATGATTTGGACAGCTCCTCAAGGAAATAACATTTGATCCTAACAAAGCAATCACTATTATCAGGGCTTAAGGGCACATAAATGGAATCAACAAGGTACAAACGGTTGGCATTGCGTAGTCAGAAATCTTAGATTACAACTTAGTTGTCAGCAAATCAATAAATATGGTGGTTAAGCAGTAAAAAAAGTGCCGAACACTAAAAACTACCCGGACAAAAGTAACGAGAGGAGATAAAAAAAGACAGAAAGCATTTAAGTAGAGCAATTTTCTATAAAATTCTCTCCCGCTCTCGTAACAACTAGAAATCAAAGAGCACCAGATTTAATGAATCGAACAAAAAGATACAAAATAAGGACGTGATATTAAAGATATAATTACATATGTACTTAATGCCTCCATTAATTGTGTACAAATAAAAAACAAGTCTAAATAAAGCAAAGGTTTGGCCAGTAAAAAAATAAGCTCTTCCGGAAACAGATAAAACATAAACCATATCAAACTAAAGCATATCAGTATCCAAAAGCCACGAATCCTCAGTTCTTCTACGATTGTTTCGGATATAAAATATTTCATCTATTTTGAAAGAATTAATCGATCTTATAGCGATTTCGGCATAATTTTATCTCAAAAGCGTGAAATGGATATAAACTTCTTAATTGTTGCCCACATATAATAATTATATCATAAAGGTCCTTTGGTGCGGAATATTGGACTTTTCTTTTCAGAACATTCATAGTTTTCATGTGCTTTCGCTTCTATCACAAAAAAGAGATCCAAATTGAGTAACTTGTGTAAATAATAAAAGGTATTTAGTTGACATTGCTTTATTTCATTCCATTTGCCATGAAAGGATATTTACGGTAATTCTCCAACCAAACCACATATTATCAATTTTTGTGCCTTGGCTAGTATATGGTAACTGGCTTTGTTACAAGCCAAGCTATGCTCATGATTGCCTGATTAGCCATTCTATATAGAATAATCTGACAAGCCAGGCATAGTGAAAAAAGGCTCGATTCAAAGCGCTTTAAAGACAAAGATTTTGTCACCACCAAACCAACAGTCGAAGTTTCGTTAATCAAGCTAAATGCTAAAGCGCACTTTTTTTTAAAGGTAAAGGTCCGAATCCGATTTCTTTACATGGAAAAAGGTAGAAAGTGAACTGTATTAACTGAAGGAAGTTTCATTAAAGCGCTTCTGATTGAAGACATAAAATTAATCAATTTTCAACATTCTTTAGCATCACATGCTGCAATTATTTCGTGCATTATTGGTTACATGTCTTTAGGTTCTGTTTTTCATGTTTGTCTATTTCATTATTATATTAGTTTCGGGTTAAAGTAAGAAGGTTTTAAGTTATAGTCAACAAAGGCTTCATAATAAAATTGAAAACTAAAGCTAGCAAAACGAAGTGCGCAACAACCCATTGACTGCGCCTTGCCTTAATCGGCTAAGCAAATTGAGTGTTTAAAAAAAGCCAAATAAACGTTGTGGAAACAATCAGAGATTACTCTGATTTTGTCACATAATATTCGACACGATGATACTGACAGAAAGCAGCCCTCCTTTAATTAAGAATTCGTATCAAAACTGCTTGCCTTGTCGCTTGAATCTAACTTAGCAGATAGCTGTTGCCTTGAAAGGAACATTTGCTAAGCCAGGGTAAAGGAAATGGACTTAAAAAACCGCATATCGCCTATCGTATTATGTACATTTCCATTTCTTTTTCAAGCAAAGCGCTCAATATTTTTTGTTTTTCATAGTTTACATCGATGGGGTTTGGACGTTGTTTCTTTCCGACCGAAACCCCACTGTGAAATTCAACACCACGATATAACGTTAAACCCATTCATTGAGGTGGCCAATCAAGAGCTACTAGAACACCAGATATAAAAACTACCCAAGCCAATGAAAGAGGCAAGAAGATTTTCCGTCCAAGTCTCATTAATTAATCATAACAATATCGTAAAAATGCTGCACAAACCCGTATATGTACAAACGGAAATAAAATGACCTTTATACTGAACCAGATTGTGCCCGAAGTCCCCTAAAAACTAGGAATGTTTGAAATAAATGGCCAACCCCCCAAAAAAAGCAATGTACATAAACTAGAAGAGTAAAGGCGTGGCTCTATGACCAAAGGCCCAATACAATAAGGCCTTTGGGCCTTTCTCAAAAAACCGTACATGACATTTTCACATCATACGGCTCCGTTCCAAAAAGAAAAAGCCGGCAAATTAACGCAATGTCAAATCCAATCCGTCTCGCATGGATGTCTTGATGATGATTGACGGCCGGAATTGATTGTAAGTTCAGGCTGCCTTGTAAGACTTAGAGCCTGTATGGAGCATCCAGGAGAGGATCTAGAACTTCTCTTCCCGCCAGCTCAAAATGAAATAACAACAAAAAGTGAACTAAGAAAATTACTTGCTATAGGCGCTTCATTTTGAGCCTGTCTCAAAGAAACCAAATCAAATTGAGGGGCCTACTCGATTAAAAAAAACACTAGAATCTAGTTGCCGCAACAGATAAGCAAATAATTCTATACTTTCTTCATCTATCGGCCTCCCTTCACAGTCCTTTAGACCACTTAGCTAATATATGGCATAAGAAAGACAACGCAAACTTTGAAGTTTGCTGACAACCATACAAAGCTTGCTTAAAAAAAACAAAACTAAAAGGGTCTGGAAGAGTCATCGGCATAAAGATTTATGGTTTTGGCCTCACCCAAAAGAAAACGATCCTTTACAAATAAGCAATGCCATCTATGCCGCTGCGGGCTCAAATGAAATACCCAATGATGGGCACTTTTTAGTATTTTGTTTTTTATTTATTTAGCAGAGATCTCCTTCAAGCAAAAAACAAGTCTTTGCAAATTCCTTACAGAAGGTAAAGTTAAATAGTCTAGGCCCGATTTGCCCATAAGATACCATTAGCTCTATTTGGCCTGCAATCGTTTCAAACACATGAGCGCATGCTTCGCTGTCATTTCAGTAACTTATAGTGTTTTGTGGCCTTTTTATAAATGTGAACTATTGCCAGTGAATCTTTTTTTCTGGAACCAAAATGATTATCCCTGTCCAATGGGTTTACATTCATCCCTAGACGTCAGGTACTGTCTCTTTTCCTGCCGTTTTCGTAGCCGTCAACTGTAATCCGTGCAAGTGTATCCGCACCCGGAAACGATAAGAGATTCATTACGGTAACCTTTTCGGGGTTCGAGCTTAAGAGCACACTTATCCATATGGGCATTCAATAGTATAGATTTGGAAAAGAATATAAGGTTAATTACTTGGGATATCTCTTCAATCCTAGATAGCTCATTAAACGGGTTCGCGCTTCATGGCTGTGCTTACACACTAGGCTATTTCCTTTTGAAAGCTTTGCGGAATCTATTTGTGTTCAAACCGTCGCCCAAAAGGGTTTACTGCATAAGGCCCTTGCTTGAGAAGACGCTGGCTTTTGCGAAAAGCGAAAGCCTAACGAATGTCAGATGCGAAGCTCCGCACCTCATTAAAATCATATTAGCATATTCTCCTAAAGAAAATAAAACAAACCCCATTAAAGAATATTCCACGTTGTAGCCAGCTACTGGTTCAGCCTCTGCTTCTGGTGAATCAAATGGGGCTCGATTGATTTCTACTAGACAGGAAATAAAAAACATAATCGATACAGGAAACAAGAGAATACGAAACCATATCTGCTCTTACGCCATAACAATCTCACTTAAATTACAAAAACCTACACAAATTAGTACAGTAATGATAATAGGACCAATAGATACTTCATAAGAAACCATTTAAGCAGCAGATCATAATGCTCCTAGAGAAGCATATTTGGGATAAAGAGTTAAACTATTCCACCAATCCGTCGGTGTACATTGAGTTCTCTCCGAACCATACAAGCACGTCACCGCGCATACGGCTCTTTACCCCAACAACTTGCTTTAGATTGGTAACAGGGTTTCTTGAAAGGATGGACTAAGCTTTATAGATGCAAGTGCCGCTATCTAGCCTTAGCTTTCGCGAAGCAGATCAATCGCTAAAATCGCGGCTATGTGTTTTTTGTGGAAATCTTGTGATATGTCCTGCCTCAAATAATAAATTCACTAGACGATAATCCACTCCATTTCGCATCAAATGAAATGTGAGAGACCTATAGGCTCAGAACCTGCGCATCGCATTGGGTATAATTCGCTGAAATTAAGCAAACATCTGGACTCTTTTTCTGCTGCTATAAAAAAACAAAATAGGCTTTTGTTGGTTGTTACATTTTTTTTTTGAAAATATTGTTAAATATAGCAGATACCATGAGTCTTTCGATCATCCGCAAGAAAAACGTCTAACTAGATTTATCCGGTATCACCTATGGTTCTCATTCCAGAGGATCTGGAATGCTGCCGACTGGTATGTCGTTTAGTCTTTTATCTTCGAAGGAATAGGCAATATTTTTTATACGATGGGTGCTTTGATTCAGCAAACAAGCAATCTCAGCTGACGGAAAACAAAATAGCATACAGTTATTTGTTCTATCAACGAACACAGGAATGTAAAGATAACTGTAGGTTGTCGGCTGCCTAAGGAGACTTTGATTCGTAAAAAAGTTGCCTCATCTCAATCAACAGAGATAACTTTCATATAATATGCTTAGTGACTCCTTAACTGAACAGAATTAACCATGTTTCTGTAGCATGCCCTTTTCTAGCTTTTTTGCATGTATTCTTATTTCCAAACTACTTTAGCCCTTGGTATAAAAATCCTTTATCTTTGCCATCAGAATGATCTAAAAAGAAATTGACCCCCCTTTTTTTTTGGATGGGAACTCAGTTAGGGTAGGAATAACTGAGGAGTACCCAATTTGAAATCCCAATCTCGAGCATCTTTTTATCCACTCATATTATGATTATCTAGGACGAAATAATCCTTCTGACAATCTTTTCATTCATTTTTGGATACAAATCAAATAAATGATACTTAACATCTCTTTGTTAAGCTGACTCTGTTTTCTATTCAACCTTTTTCTATATCTCTAACTAAACAAAAAGTTGTTAGTGAACATCGACTGGTAGAAATATGTATGAAAAAAGGTTTATTAAGAAATATATTTTCTTTTTGTATTGAAAAGAAAACTGAGAAGGTTGAGATGGATCCAGAAGCAATCATTCTTTGTGGCGAACGGAATCCCGTTGGTTCAGATTGGAACTTTCTATGCAATTCCACTGTGCTATTAAAATATCGAGCATGGGTTCCCTCTGAAATAACCAATGAGGAGCCGTATGAATACAACGCTTCATGTACGGTTTCGAATCAGAGACGGTAAAATACAACCAAACTGTCGACTATCCTTATCTGGAAGTCTAAGTACAGTTGATATAGTCGACAACCAATCCAAGTATGGTATATTTGGATGGAACGGCGCCAACCTATAGGTTTCATAGCTTTCTTCATTTCTTCGTTAGCCGAGTGCGAAAGATTGCCATTTGATTTGCCAGAAGCGGAGGAAGAATCAGTAGCAGGTTATCAAACCGAATATTCAGGAATAAAATTCGGATTATTTTATGTCGGTTCCTACCCAAATCTCTTGGTTTCGTCGCTATTTGTAACGGTTCTTTACTTAGGCGGGTGGGATCTACCAACTATTATCCATCCCGGAATTAATCAGTTTTTCCTATCTATGAATGCTGACTATGATGTCTACCTTGGTGCGTTTGAAGTAGTAGTGAATATCATTATCACATCAGCCAAATCTTATTTATTTTTGTTTGCGAAAGGAAAAATCAAAGAAAAACTCGTGATTCTTTACCTATAGTAAGTTCCCGTATCCGTATTTCTCATAATGATAGTGCTAATTTTCTTATCTCTAGTTTCACTAAAATACTCTTAAGCAGTGCGCCGTGCATCTTTGACAAATTACAAGCCATCACGCTTTTCCTTCCAGGCAGCAAACTGTCATGTACGGAAATTCAAGCTAGCCCATAAAGTTTCTTTCTGCGCAGCGGAAACTGCTTATTTTCAGCGCCGATCCAACAATTAATAAATCAATAAACAATTAAAAAATAACTCATTTGCTCCTAAATTCACCAAATAACAAATGGATTGTACTTAGAGCAGGGATAGAAGCTTAACCGATTCTTTTACTACATCTTGTTAATTACAAAAAGCCAAAAACTAAACGATAGCAAAGCAAACAAACCTATCATTTATTCGCCCAACAAACAAGGCAAGCATTAAAAGAGAACAGCAGATATGAAAACTCAATCCTTTACCCCACAGATCATGCCATAAGCCCCATATGGCAAGGCCATCAAACAGAAAGCTTAATTTGCATATTGAAAAAAGCCTAGCAAATAAAATAACATTCAAACCCATGAACACCTCTATTACATTGCAGACAATTAAATCAACTAAACGGTCTTACCACGCAAACTAAAGTAATTAACATACTATTGTATTTAAATGTATATACAGTGAAAGTGCTTATCATATATGCGTTAGGTTAAATCCTTGCCAAGATAAGCCAATAATCGGAGCTTTAACATTTGCCGATAAAATAGGACAACATATATTAAGAAAAAGATACATTCCCGTTATCCAGGATATGAAATCAGAGCACTTAGAAAACGTAAAAGCGCAGACTAGCTCTCATTAATTAAATCCCATCCCTATTTTGCTTATTTCTTTTTAAACTCCGGATGCAAGATTCGAACTTACAGCCTATGGATTAACAGTCCATTGCTCTACCAATTAAGCTAATCCGGAACCCCTGTATGGAAATTTATTTTTTTTCTTTAGCCATATTAAATCATATGAGGATTAATGAGTTTAAGAATAACTAAAATGCCTAA
The DNA here is from genome assembly GCF_053477565.2 of Lygodium microphyllum. Taxonomy (NCBI): domain Eukaryota; kingdom Viridiplantae; phylum Streptophyta; class Polypodiopsida; order Schizaeales; family Lygodiaceae; genus Lygodium; species Lygodium microphyllum. The sequence continues at coordinate 1,034,433 of NW_028229525.1, forward strand.
ACACTGATATTAAGTTTCAATTATATCTACAAAACAGCACAAAAAAGAAACTATGATATTTTAGGTCGATTTGCCAAATAAACTTTCTAGTCGAAACAATAGATCCTTAAGATCTGATATTGGCAAGAACTTCATAAATCCTCCTTCCCATGCAATTTTAATTGTTTGAGCATTAAAGAATGATTAAATCTTAAACGATATAAAAATATATCAAACAACTCGCACAAACGAAACTACCATTTTTAAAATAACAAACACCGTGCAAGCGGAATGTCTTGCGTTGCCCTTATATCATTTCTGCTCTTCGCTCGTCTCTAAATAGATGATAACTTCGCTATCTTTTAATTTTCTACTACCCTTAGACATTAGGCTATTTTCTTATCCAGTCGGAGCGGCTTTGGAGGCTCAAACCATTCGGACCCGTAATGGCTAAAACGAGATATTTTTGCGTTTAGTTAAAAGTTTAACCTGGTCAGGTTAAAAAACTCATTTAAGCAAAGTCAATGGTTCTTCACTATATGATATGTCACAGGCCTTTAGTTGTCTTAGCTAAACCAATTAATTAAGGCAGTAAATCATTAAGTCCATCCGAATGCAAGGAAATAGTCATTAGACTTTTGACTTTCTTCGGCAATTCTAAATGGCCCATTCCTTAATCCAGCTACCCGTAAGTTAGGTACTAAGGCAAAGTAAATTGAAAATATATTGATGGCCACCCGGCTCTCGTCTTTCAGTCCAAATAACTATCCTTATCCCAACCCTTAGCTCATGGGCCTCCTTTAGGCCAGAGAGTTGCAAATTGCTTTGGAAAGTCTCGTTTGTGGAAGGCTTTACTGTCATTAAAATAAACATTCGCATAGGACGGCTTCGCTTGCCTTCTTTTTCACAGGCAGCCTTAAAGCTCTCTGTTTGTTGGTTTTGCCGATTTTGTTTCTTTACGAAAAGAAAAATAAGCTGAAGCAACAAATGTAATGAATCTCGCAAGCAAACCCAAAAAGAAAATTCCGTGCACAAAAGTAAGCCTCGTTTGCAAATAAGCTAGTTCATACAAAGCAAACCTTTGGTCCTGAGCTTTTTGTGCTTACGCACATGATTTCATATGCTTCTAGGGGACATTATAAAAGTAAATGTCAATGCCATGAATATGAGTTTTTTAGGATTCGAATAGGGACTTGCTTTAAGCGCCACACTCAAAACGTACCAAATTGTTCAGATATGGAAGAGGCAAATGGAAGGGTTGCGAAAAAAGCTTAAATTGTACGTCAAGGTTAAGTCATATTTTATTAAAGAAAATCATATGGGCATCTAACAAGAACATATGGGATCAAAAACCATGAAAGCTTTATGCTAAACATGAACCAAAACGAATGCCCTATAAAGCCATTTGTCAAGATATAACCCTTTCTGATCGGATAGTGCGACCTGTTCACAGCGCAAAACCAACTTCAGGTCACATCTGTGCGCTCGTCTCCCATTCATCCAAACTCGGATGGCGGAATGAGCGAACTAGGTCTTCATGAAGGTGAAAGTCCTCCTCCCTTGAAGACAGGGTAACAGCATGTTCATATGTTAACTACGAGAATGGCATCCAAAGGCATAAAGCTGGGCAATCAAGAGATTCGGAACCTGGCGAAAGTAGGGAGTTTTTAATCTCAAGCAAGGGTGCGCTTAGTAATCATTAAACTTATTTCCGTTTTATGAACTCAGGTATTCCCATGCACGATGAATACTCAATTTCCATATTACAACCCCGAAGGCTAAACCAAGCTAAAACAGATAACAGGGAACCACAGCCCTAGCATATGAAGCGTCGAGACAAGAAAACAGGACAATATTTTGGCTCCTGCGTTCATAACATGGAACAGAGGCCAAGGAAAAGGGATTGTTTGTTTCTTTTCGTTTTTCGAACGCACCTCCGACGTAGAGCAGAAGCCTTACGGCCCGATGCAAAAGATATGGAGTTCTGGAATTGGGGAACCCTGTACACTCTTGGGATTGCGCCCAAAAAAGCTAATCATAGGGTGGACAGGAAAAGGAAGGGACAATACGCGAAAGCCCTAAAGTCATAATTAGGATATGCCAAAATGTTCCTGCATCCGATTGCGAAAGAAGCCCTAGCACATAAAAATAAGGTGCGCAGATAAGGAGAGACAAAGAACTGCTAATACCTTGCCTCTAGATCACAGAGAGCACCTGCTTTGTTACAAATAAAATATATGATCTAATTTGCCGACAAGTGCAAATGGAATAAAAGATGTGGCTTTGCTAGAAGCCCATATGATTTTCAAACAAAACGAGAGCAAAATCAAAACTTAATCATGCCAAGTCGATCTTGCTATGGCGCTATTAGGGCAACTTAATGATCAAAAGGGCAAAGTAAGTAACCAATGGCCATGCCAATAGACTGACAAACGCTTTATAATGGACTAAAGATTAAAAAGTAGATGATTTTGTGGCTGGAAACAACAAGGATTTTGGCCTATTTAAAAATCGCTTTTCGTTTAAACCATCTCCCATCCCTCGGCTAACATTAAACTTTATAGGCGAGTCATATCGATGGATAGACGAAATCTCTGGAATAGGGACAAGGGCCAAAGCCCTTTTTTTTAGGTCAAACTCCAAGCACAAAGTATACGATGTGCTTAGTGTTTCTTTGTTTTACGGCCAATGGACACTATGAGTGGAAATAGATTAACTTAACTTATGCCGTTGACAAGTCAAAACCAATCAAATAACCTACAGGCGGCAATTGCTATATAGACATCGCCATTTTTGAAAGGAAAAAGAAGAGCCTGCATTTGGTCATTTTTTCCCGGATGCATGGAGCCATACGACGGGAAACCGTCATGAGCGGTTCCGGATTGGCGGTCAGACAGGAAACTGATTGGTCTACCATAACCGAAATAAGACTCTCAAAAAGTTATATAAGTTGCCAAGAAACAGTTCATTTACATGAGTAAAAAACCGACGTATTTTCACTGGTCGCTTTCGCTCCATATACCGGTTATTTCGCATGTTTCGCATAGTTTTCCGTGAATTAGCTTCAAAAGGTTCTTTAATAGGCATAAACAAATCAAGTTGGTAACCACTCAGCTTCCCTAGTCCTCATAGGTCTTACCCAATCATTCGTTACGATTCCAGTTTTTGCGCTATGGTAGCAAGAAACAAGCTTTATATCATTTTGTTTGACAGGTGACCCTTGTTAGGTCACCTTCCTTCATTGGAATTCGCAATATTTTTCATGGAGATTTGACGATTAGAAACATCTATGTTTCTTTTGTTTATAAAGGGCTTCCTTCAGGTTTAGTAAAGATATGTTCTAGAGTCTAGTATTTTTTCCGAATAAACTTTCAATGCGCTAGTGCATATGGCCAGAGAACCTTTAATTCAAAACAAATGGGATCAAAATGGGAACTGGCGTGTTAACATGCATTAACAAACATGCTTTCATCTTTCAAATCAGTCGTTACGGGGTCGATGAGCTCATAGCCACGGAAGAGGTTCCCTAGGAACGAAGTTCTAGAGCACAAAATAAAGCTGCGGGATCCTTGCTAGTTGTACCTTGAACCCTTATGACAAGGGGACAGGTTAGTTTTCGATCCCGGAAGATACTGAAATCGAATCCCTCATGCCAGCCAAAAGCGCTTCTCTTTCCACTGAAAGGGCAGAAAATAAGACTAAAACAAATCCCACGTCCCTCCATCTATTCCATTAGCTGGGGTACTCGATTGTAAAAGAAAAAAAGCCCCGTAGACTTCCCACGGTATGGCCATTCCTCTTTAAAAAAGCTCACTGGTTCCACCGTTATGAGCCAGTTATTAAAGAAGCGTTCGCACGCTTATGAGGCAAAAGGCTTAAAAGGCATACATATGCCTAGTCATAGGCCCTCAACAGAGTTACAGCTCTTTAGTTCACCCCTAGCCACAAATCATCCCCGTATTTTGCCACATACGTGGGTTCGGTCCTCCAAGGCCTCTGTGGAGAGCTCAATTCGACCTGCTCATGGCTAGATCGATCGGTTTCGGGTCCAATAAAAACAACACAGGAACTTTGTCTCCTTGTGCTTGCACCTAATGGCTTAAGCCGCTGTTTCCATTGACTCGCTGACCCATTATGCAAAAGGTACGCCGTTAAAGTCATAATTATGCTAAGCAAAAGCCGACAACGCTAAGCTCTGCTCAAGAGTTCTATCGAATCCTAGTAACTTCACTAAAAAAAGCTATCATACCTTCCTAGCCTCGCGTATGCGTTCTATTGAACACTAGTGGCTTCATTAGAGAAAGCTATCATGCTCTCTCAGCCTCGCTCCTTCGACTGATGGTTTGCATCGAATTTTAAGTTTTCTATTGCACTCCCGGTATATGACGGGGTCTTTTCACCTTTCCCTCACGGTACTTATAGTACGCTATCGGTCATTGAGGAATACTTAGGCCACGGGGGTGGTCCCCCTTTATTGCGTATAAAGCAATCGTCATTTAAATACAGTATCCGCGTTTTATCATAGTAATTAGACTTGCTAATAGAAATCTACGGGGCTATCACCCTCTTTGGCTAGATCTTCAAATCCTTTCGAAATCCTAGCAGGCAGGCGCTTACGCTTCCTTTTCCGCAAGTCTTCCCCTTTTCTTTTAGGGGTTCGAGAAAACAGTTTTTTCCCTTTTCTTTGCCTAATCCATGTTCGCTCGCCGCTACTAACGGAGTCTCGGTTGATTTCCTTTCCTTTAGCTGTAATGATGTTTCAGTTCGCTAAGTTATTTCAATTCAAAACGAAGCCACAGCATACGGCAGGCCCAGTGGGCTCAAATACGGTTTCCCGAACGGAGATCCATGGATTCTAAACAATATCTCCCCATGGCCTTTCGCTGCTGAAAGCGTCCTTCCTTCTCAATGCCCAGGCATCCATTCAATGCATTTTTTTTGATACAGTAGGAATTGAACCTATTGAACACCTTATATTATAGGCTTATCATCTTCGCTTATGTCACACTTAGACTATGATTGCATTTGCATGAGTAAAACAAATACGTATAAAGCCCAAAGGCTTCGGTCGGCGAAGCTTAAAGTCTATTCTTGCCTAAAAGGCAATGCCCTGGTGGCTCTGAAGACTTATCGAAGCGCCACTGTGTGGATTCTACTTAATGTCTTTAAGGCCTTTCACCTGAAGAAAATGAATTATTATACGAGAATGTTTGCAAAAGCTAAGCTCGTCGCAGGAGATTCGATCGATCGCGCACTCGCCGGGATTTGACTATCGATCAGTTAAGCCAAGGCATTTACGACACGACCCGAGTCACTTACTGGTATTTGAGCATAGAAGGGGCATAATTGGCATAGTCTTTAGGATCTAGCCGATGCTGCTCCGTGAAGCAAGAGTTGATGCGAAGACTCAGACAGAAGGCCGGGGACCAATCAAATCAGGTGTTCTCGAATGTCAATACATCGCTTGGTCGAGTACCCGGACTCCGACCCTCGGCCTGCGGAGACGTGCTCTCGGGGGCCATACGTGGAGCGTCGCTCTACTGCAATAGATTTCGCGGAAAACCAGCTATATCCGATCTTGGTTGGCCTTTCCAAGCCGCTCTATCTTTCGATCGAGATTAGACTATACGTTTTCCCATTCCCAATGTAATTTTTAAGTTAGATCACGAATGCCATAAAGATATCCCCATTACGGTTATATTAGAAGCAAAATGTAGTAATAAACTTATTTTTAAAGACGTAATCCATCTGTTAGCCAAAATTAGGTCTGTCTGCTGCAGCCACGTCAATCCTAGCTAGTCATTGTTTGGAATGACTGCAGCCACGTCATTCTAAACATTGTCTAGCTTTTGCTACCGCATTACGGTTATATTAGAAGCAAAATGTAGTAATAAACTTATCGTTCTAAACATTGTCTAGCTTTTGCTGCCGCATGTATTAGAAGCAAAATGTAATAGGTAAGTTAGGCAAGGCGAATCATCTTACATTCCGGATACTGAGTTAACCGGTCAGAAGATAAGGACCGGGACCCCAACAGGCCAAAGCCACTGCTTTTGAAAAGACTTCTTATTGTAGTTATAGTCTTACCGTGATATGTTCTTTTTGGCAGCGCTTGAAGTGCTGGCCAACAATGGAGTTTTTCAGCTTAACGTGAAAATATTTTTGTCATTTTAATTGATGACTCCGCTTGCCGATTGCATGGAATGCAAATTGAAAGGGGATATCAAAGTCAAAAACCTCATCACTTTCATTAAGAGAATTCAGCCTCATAGCGGTGATTTACGGTCATCAATGTGATGTGATCGCAGCGTTATGCGAAAACAATCCGGACTGTCCAACCACGTCTCCCGGTAATTTCCAGTACATATGGCAGAAAAAGGCGCTTTTCACACATCGAGGTCAAAATGGCATCGGGTGTTTCACGTCTTATTAGAGTGCCGGAGATTTCTTAACTTACTTAAAAAACAAAAAAAGGCAACTATACTAAAGCAAAGAGGTACTGGGGCCATGGTGAGTTCAATTGATGGGTTTAGAGCGAATTTTTTTTTTACAACAAAGATTGCTATGGCGCAACCCGTTTGGATTGGCCGAATAGGTTCTTATTAATCGATTGTTATTATACAAGAATTCTTGTATCGCTCATGCAGATCTTCCATCTACCGGAAACCAAAGGATTCATTGCTTTTCCTTTTTTGTCGAACTTGTATAAACACAACCCTATTTGCACCTATCAGTTACGAACTTGCTATTGTTATGAAAGACAACCCCTAGGCTCAGTCACAGCAACGAGTACCGAACCGTCGTTCCCACGGCTACAGTACCAGGAGTTGCTGCTGAGCCAGCCCGTTCAAAACAGTACTTCTGTCTAGCAGAAACTATTAGCGACATCCCTAGAACAGTATTCGTATCGTGAACCAATGGCCACTTTTCCGGTCGAAGGAAATGCCTAATAAATAGTCAAATACTGCACTCTTTAGCTACTGTACTCCGGAAACAAAGTAAGGGAAAGCCCCGTACGTCAAGAGCTGCACTGCTATGAATCAAAGACTGTCTGCTCGCCGTTTCCGGCCAGTATTGCGGGTTCAATGGCTTTATACGAATTAGCTGTTTTTGACCCATCCGATCCCCAGAAATGGAAATTGTTAATACTGGCACTGTACCTTAAGTGGGAGATGGAATAGCCCGCATTCATGGTTCGAACAAAGTAATGGCTGGAGAATTGGTAGAATCTGAAGATGGTACAGTAGGCATCGCTTTGAATTTAGAATCTGATAATGTTGGCTAAGTACTGATGGGCGATGGTTCGACCATACAGGAAGGGGGTTCCGTAAAAGCAACGGGAAAAATTGCGCAAATACCAGTTAGTAATTCTTTCTTAGGCCTTTAAGCCAGTAAATGCTTTGGCCCAACCGATCGATGGAAAGGGTCAAATCCCAGCTTCTGAGTCTAGATCAATTGAGTCTCCCGCACCATATGGGAATTATTTCAAGACGTTCCGGTGGCGGAAAACGACCCGAATCTGCAGGAATTCGGGAAGGTTGAAGCAATGGCCAAACCTCCTTGAGGCTACAGCAATAACGTCATAAGCAATGACACTTAACTAAAGCACTTTATCCTCGCTTTCCACCTTTTATCTAGGGTTAGGAGGATCACGCGCCATAATGCCGGATCTCCATCTTTCTTTGTTGGTTGCTCTCCAGTCGCAGAATTATGAATAGTTTCACTAAAAATAAGTTTATTGGCTTGAAAAAAAAAATGAACCAATCCTTTAGCCTGGCAACCTGTACTATTTTTGCTGCCTCCAGCAACCTGTTGCAACTAACTTCATATTCAGGATGAAACAAGACAATTATGCCAGATAGTAAGGAATTACAAGTTTTCTGCACTAGAAAAAGCTAATAAATGGACTCGACCCATTATATATTTTTCCAGTAGTCATTTTAGGGACGTTTGCATGTACTGTGGGTCTTGCGGTTCCGGAACCATCAATGATTGGTGAACCAGCAAATCCTTTTGCGACTCCATTGGAAATATTACCCGAATGGTACTTTTTCCCTGTCTTTCAAATACTTCGTACAGTTCCCAATAAATTATTGGGGGTCCTCTTAATGGCGTCCGTACCGGCGGGCTCGTTGACCGTTCCTTTCATAGAAAATGTAAATAGGTTCCAAAATCCGTTTCGACGCCCATTGGTGTGGGTGGAAGGATCTCCTTGGCAATGTTTAAAGCGCTAGAACAGAAGGTGCGCCTGAAATTGAGACTTTTGATTCAAAAGGAGATGAACAGAAGGTTCAACACCCTTTTGATTGCACTATTGATGAACAGGTTCAACATAATCCTCCTTTTGCTAAATCAAAAGATGTTGAGGCAGAAGCTGAATCAAAAGCAGGGCCGTTAGGATGCTTAAAAGCAACCTCTCTTTAATGAACGAACGGTTATAAACATCAGAAACAGACCGCAGAGCCTAAGTAAGTCTTTGCTATGCCGTTGTATTTTAAAGAACGATTTGGATTTTAGCAACGACTGCCAAGACATACATTACGGTAAAGTCTTTCGAAAGACTATCAATAGGGCATCTGCATAACACATGCCGGATTGGATTTTTTGGTAAATGGGTCTTATACACAGTGTTATGATTACTGCATATTGATAAGAAATCTAGAGAATAATTTGAGATGAGGATACATAAAGAATTGCCAGTCATCGAAACGGAAGCACATAAATCGCATGAGAAGTTACTTTGGTTGAAACTTCACCATCCACTTGGAATTTAATCGGAAATATCTTTTTCTTATCGAACTGCTCTAGGGCTCTTTGCTATACCCTAGTATAATCAGAAATGAGATATTTATTTGCAAAGGTACAAGATGAAATTTTGTCTGCACAGACAAATCCAAACGCAGCAAAATCAAACATACAGAAAAAACGGTACGTACAAAAAAAGAAAAACGCATTAACAACGCTTAAAACCCAGTCAACGGGAGACAGTCAATTAAAAAGAATCTAGGCCTGTTTACTTTCAAAAAGACAAAATCGCATTGCCTTTTAATTGGCGGCTGTTCGGGATCCGTTTGAGATTGACATAAGTGAGTTCAATAAATCACGTGCCAGCTCCACACAGGCTTGGCCTCAGATTGTATACGGTCATAGCCACATATACAATTATGATTATGCATATATATGAAATCATGGCAGTTGATTGGGCAGATAAGTTGGGAATTGACTAAGAACGTAAGCCCAATTTCACTGCACTAGCCCGGTTATAGATAACATCAACTATATTTTACATTTCATGCTGACAACGTAAAGTGATTGATCTTTGTATCTCTGATTAATGAGGTCAGCTTTAAAGCGTACTCATGGCACTATCTATATTGCGACATTATGGATGCCTTGAGTAAAGGAAAAAGATTAGAGAACTTATGAAAGGTTACTGGAAGGGTAAGGCAGTAAAAAAATTGACCAATAGTGACAAGAGGTCCGCTGGAAGGAATGCGTCAGGGCGTATCACGGTTTTTTACTGGGGAGGTGGATTGAGGTGATTGTAGTGAAGAATTGATTGGAAACGGAGCACTTCATCTTTGGGCATTGCAGAAAGGATCGAATATGACTTAAATTGTTCTTCTTGGATTGCTTCAGTATGGTGGATCGAAGGAATGCTATGTGCCAGTGAGTGCAACTTGCTATCCTAGACCAAGTTGCTGTGCAGGTGGGGGATGCGCAGCTTCCTATGGGTGCAAAGAATTCGGCGCAAAATGCTAAGAAGGGATGAAAAAGAAACTATCAAATCTACGCATAGTCTTAAAAAACAGCCAAAGATAAAAAAAAAGTCAGTTACTGAGGCGTGCAGAGCAGATCGTACATCTTCCGTGTGACCCGTTGGTCTTAAGCAATGTCTTTCGTACAGCGATCTACGTTGTTCGCATAGGCAACGATAACTTCGAACAGATGTGGATATCCAATTCCGCCAAAAGCAAAAATGCGCAATAGATAGATTTTTGGGCCTTGAAAAGGAAATGGCTGCTTTTACAATTATAGAAACAAAAGATCCAAATCATAACGCAATGAATTCATGTGAATGAGCGTAAGCTCCGTAGCCTAAACACGGTCGGTGCTGACCACATTAAAGGCCAGTTATCTTATTGCGATGGCAAAAGAGGCCAAAATGGTGACGACTGAAAGCTTATCACTAAGCAGCCTTCCCAATCGTATGAGAAGAGAGGTCAATTGGCAAAGCCATACGCTCGTAGATTGTCTTGCGGGGTATAGCTCACATTCAAAATCTGATCGAGAAACGGGGCAACGCCCATGAAGCTCCGTAAACGGAAGGCCTGCCGGGCTGCATGCTCGTGAGTGCAATAGGATTCTTTGAGAAGAATAGGCCAACTTAAAGCCCTAAAATCTTAACCACGAAGGCTTATAAATAAAATGAACATACTTTAGGCATATCGATATTGGCGCAATCAACCATTAAAAATGGGTCTTTGGCAAAAGCCAGTGGTTATTTTAGTTCTTAGGAAGAGCCGTATGAGGCCATCAGTTTCATGTACGGTTCGGAAGCCAAGCTTTATCAGTAATAATGCAGCTTAGGCTAACACTCATATATTGGCTAGTTAGTGATTAGAACCGGGCAGGATGATAATAAATTGTAGTGAATCTAATCTTTTTACCTTGCCCGACACAGCTCGTGAAGGCCCAAAATGGTTGCTCCGCCATCTAAATGGTTCTCGGCTGCGCCTTGAAGTAGACTGGGTAAATTCTTATAGTGACAATAAATACGTACTTGACTCATATTTATGAATAATGGGAAATTGCACACTATTAGCTCATATGGCTAAAGGTTCATGGGTACATAGTATTGAACAGAATCCAGGTTAAGGTGCAAAATCGACTTGAGCCGCGGGAATCAAAGCCAAAATAATTGAGAAGGAGAGCACATAATGTATTGTGCGGCCATTTTTAGGTGTTCACAAAGCTACAGATTCTTGGTGTCGAGCCACTCTTGGTATAGTATCCAATTCTAATCACAGTATATGTAAGCTTGCTAAAGCGGGGTAACGCCGGTGGTTAGGCAGACGTCTTATCGTTCGAGGTGTTGCTATGAATCTGGTTGATTATCTATATGGAGGAGGCGAGGGACGTATGAAAGGAGGTAGACCTTCGGTGTCGCCTTGGGGAAAGCCCACTAAATGTAGTTTTAAAACAGTAGTGAGAAAGCGTAGAAATTAGTTTATGGCATGATTTGTATGAAAAAGCCTTTTTATTGATGCCTGCTTATTTGGTCACAAACAAAAAAATAATGTTGAATTTAGGAATTGATCCTTCTTTTAAGAGAGAACCTATATTTGAGGAAAATGGTTTATGGATAGATATCTTACCAAAAAAGATTGTAGACTCAAAAGTCAATGAAACTGATAAGCCAATCAATGGAACCGACAATTCAATTCTTGAATTGCCATTGTCTAATCTATTAGAGCCTTTATTACAATCTGACAAACATTTGTCATTAATTAGTGCCTTAGAGCGGAACCTACATGAGCTTAAAGAAGAACTACGAATAGAACGTTCCAAACGTAAGAAACTTAAAGAAAAACTTAAGGCTTTAGAGCAAAAGAACGAAGAAGACTTAGAACAAAGGGTACAAGAACGCGTAGCACAAACCTTGAAAGATAAAAAATGGCATGAAAAAGAGTTTGCTTCTATATGAAAAACCTCAAAAATAATCAAAATCAAAACGCTAATAATAAAATATGGCACAAAAGGCAAATCCGATTTCGGTCAGACTTAATCCGAACTATCATTCAGATTCAAGTCGGTTTAGTGAGGGCGACTGTAAAGCTATTAAATGACTTGCCTTAGCATGTCAATCAAAACATTACAGATGTCCGCAACGAAACAAACACAATTTCTTTAAAGGCCACCGCAAGCAACGGAAAGCACCCAAAAAGGCCAAAAAAAGGAACCAGAGCATATCATAAAAGACACTGAAGCTAATTGATTCTTAAGAGTGCTTCAACCGACCGTGTCTCCAAAGCGCAATGAAATATAGATATCATGAACGCAAAGTGCTACAGGGCAACCGGACTTAATTTTTCACCAACATTACAGCCTTTTGGTACATGCGTAGATCGTTGGCGGATGTATTTAGACATAAAAGGTCAGAGCCCTTCGTTTGCCCTGCGGCTTTGCGCGTTTGAAAGCTTCGATAAAGAATGAGAGCATTTAATGAAACCAGTGAACCACGCATCTAACCTGCGGGCTAAGACATGAGACCGACGGGTTGTAGTACCCGTTTACCGATTTTAATCTTAGTTACAAGATTAGCGGTGAGAGGAAAGGAACCTAAATTAATGTACCTATTCGACAGGGACATTGTACACTTAAGCAGTATAGAAAGATCGGATCGATCTTTGGATGGAGTTCGAGACATGCTAATTAATTTTGTTTTTTTAGTCCGGTGATTTGTTGAGAGACTTTGATCTGTAAATCAGTCAAGCTGTCCGATCGTGATGCCTTTTTTAAACAGTTAACAGCTCTAATTGTTCTATAGGAAGTTGCCTGTCTTCATTTCGCTTTCATCTAAGTCTCCTTTGCCATTTGGAATCCGTTTGACTAATATAGAAATGTTATAATTATCAGCTAAACCTCAGCTGATTTGTTTGGGAAACGGCAGCGTTTAGTATCTTATTGTGATAGCTGCGGTGTTGGATAATTTTGTTTCATTTAGCAGGCCTGTCTAAGAGACTTTTCTGTTTACCAAATAGCAGGACACATTGCATGCCTTTTGCGAAGCTTACGGTAAATGAGGGGTATGTTCAGAACCAAGAGCCACGGCTCAATTCCTTATCCATCTGCCGCAGCATTGTTATTTGACTTACGATGAAGTATTGAGTGGGTTTTCAAATACGTTTTGCATGCAAATAGCGTGAAATAAGAGTTTACGAGGTGAAGCACTTGATTCGCAGGCCTAATTTCTATGGCTAGGAAGACTTTTAGTAAAGCTATAATCAAAAAGCACGCAATAACGAGTTCAAATGATAACCTAAAACTAAAAGTAATACAAAGGGCAATTAAATGAGATGGAAACGAAATGGGCAAAACATCTCTAAAGGATAAAGAAAAGGCTCTTTCCCACATTGATAAAAATGAAAATTATTAAAATCAAGCCACATTGTCGTTCGATCACTAAAGAGAAGCAGGTGCAAGGAAAGCAAGTGTTTGTGTTTCCTTTCCTTCGACCCATCATGATATAGGCAACTTGAGTGAAAGAGCCGTATGATAGGCGACCATCTCATACGGTTTGGAGAGCACTTCATTCGGCTTACGCCAGTAGATAAAAGTTAAGTTATTTTATGACTTATATTGTAGTGCCGGAAAGTGATGGTCGACTCTATTTATTATTATAGAGAATTGTTATATTAAAATGTTGATCTTAAAAGGTTTTTTTGTGTCATTCTTTCCAGGATTTTCTCTAGGAAAACAACGAATAGAACTAAAGTAGGGTAAGAGAAGACTAGGTTAAAAGGGAATGGGACTAAAGAGAGGAATCGTGGGATTGAATCTCGTCTTGGTAGGTGTATTATTTATTATTTTCCTGAAAGGACATTCATTCATGTATTCTTTTTTCTGGTTTAATGATGTCCATCATTACTTTTTGGTTGATGATACTGTCGATGATGCCAATTGAAAGGGCGACCGGTTTGGTTTTTATATAAACGTATTGTATAAGCTATTGTATAGAGGCTTTGCACTTACCTTTGCTCGGTAACGGAGGCAAGGACCAAGGCATGTGTAATAATAAAAAATGACTTTAAAGGACTTTAGGCGTTGGCAGGACAAAAAAAGACCATTTTCTGGACCAAAGAGTCTACAGGCTTTGAAGGATAAGCCCAAAGCCTGAAGCGAGCCTGCTTTTGACACGGAGATAAGAGCAAGGGCTCACAAATCAAAGTCTTTCTTAGAACCAGCGACGACAGCTAATCATTAGTACGAAGTTCTGGGGCACGAACGCATGCTGCCTTACCCTATGCCTACCTGAGGTTTCGAATGGTTAGGCTAAATGACTTTACCTTAATTTACTCATAGCACAGAAATGGAAGGGAAAAATAGGAGGAACTACCTATATTATTGGGAACAAAAGACTAAATGACATCCCAACGCAGGGCATTTGATTAAGCAATAGACAAGCCATATAGGAAACAACGGTGAGATCTTTGAAAGGGAAAGCCCTGGAGAGAAATCAGAGGGCCCATATCATTTGCTGACCCCCTAAGGACTTAGAAGTAAGAAAGCACTTAGTGAATGTTAAGTAAAAAAAAAGGGGCCTATGTACTTGTTATGCTTTGAAAGCTAAGGGCAGTTGAAAATTGAAAGAAAATAATTTGATGGGGCAGAAATGCCAAAATGCGCCTTATTGCTTACATAATGAACAAGCGCTCTCGCTGAAATGAAGAGATAGCCTTAAGATAAAGCAGTAAAGTGACTTAGTGGTTTTGATTCGCTTTTAAAGGCAAAAAAATGGGGCAAGCCGAAAGCAAGCAAAAGGCCTTTTATTATACAGAATAAAAGCGATTTAGGACTGTCCCCATTCCATTTAACACTAACTAACTATTTTCTCTTCTGATTAAGTGGTTGGGAATTAAGTATGCTTTTGGAGCCTACTAACTTCGTTCGTAACCTCTTTTTTTTCAGGCGGATTTGATTGGAATTTGAGAAGTTTCTCTTATTCAAAATTTCTTGTGTTAAGGGAGGCTTAAATCAGATTATCCTAGCTGAGCCCCTTAAGCCCTCTTCTTACGAAAATAGGTCAATTCTAAAAAGGAACAATGAAAAGAACCTATTTCACGACTCGGAAAAGAAAGGACAATGTAATGTTCGAAAAAGATCTGTCAAGCGCAAGTAAAAAAGCCGTATGATGGGTGACTCGCATGTTCGGCTTGGAGAGCACTTATTTAGCCTGCATCATTCATTTACATAGGTCGGATAGCGTTTAAGAGACATAGATTTGTTTCTCTGAGATCTACATTTTATCATCATTCAGCTAATCATATAAAAATCTTAAGCCCTCTATCGTTAAGCGCAGGTAAACGATTGACTCTATCCTATTGGCCGGGGAACTGTACAGAGAATAAAAAAATTAGCTAGCGGATACGTCGATAAGGCCTCCGGAAACCCTTTGACAACCGCACCTTTCATGCCTTTGGTTGCGCAATATTATCTCCATGCGAAGAACTAAATTCATTTTGATCCTACTATGGTTAACATAATCGACGACAATCTTTTACTTTTCTCTCCTCTCTTCTTCCGTGGCAAAGATGTTACCCGATTTTCCGGTACAGTGGACAAGAAACAGAACTAATCCGAAGGAAGGAAACGATGCCTGTATATAGCTAATGTCTTATGTGAGAAAGCTAAAAATCTCTGCTGTCGATACTATTGTAATAAAGATACCTAATGTGAACGTACGAAACCTGTAGAAAAGGATTTATGCAGTAGTTACTCTTTTTTAAAAGGAGATGTCCGTTGACGCTTGTATGTAGCGAATGCTTGATTTAAGGGGACTAAGAAGATATGCAGTCATCGTTGCCGGAAAAGGATTAGATCTCGGTGGTCCGAAGTGTAATCCTTTTCACTTGATGAAACAAACATCAATACTTCGATTAAGCCGGTAAGAGTTGATTTTCCTTATTAAAGCGCTTTCTTAATTGCTTAGGAAATAGCTTGGGGACTGGAAAGAAGAAAATTATCTGTGTAAATTCGTGCATCCATATTCCAACAGATTGGAAATTGCGGGTATGTAAGAGGAATCCGCATTTGTTGTTCGGGTTGATTAAATGGTGCAGAAATTGCTTAAACTGAATACACCAGATATGGTTCGACCTCCCTACATGTATTTTCCGATTATATCGATTATGTGAGGGCAGAGGCATTTATTTGTTATGGGATCTCAGGCGTAAAGGTGTGGCTTCCACATTCGGTTTCGATATTCCAAAGGCAGTAATTTTATTTGGACGCTATATTCTTTACGTACAAAGTTTCGGAAATGTTGAAAGGGCAGACGTAAAGGTTGCAGAACGAACGGTACATGACTTAGTTATGGAAAATGTGGTATTAAAAGTTGTTTGCTAGGTCGTATTTTATATTAAACCATTGAAGCAGCACGTCGCGTTATAAGCAGACATTTTTAAAGAAATGGTTAAATACGGGTAAGGATTTTTGCAGATATTTTGATTATTCGTAAACTTACAGAAGTGAGAATGGGCAAAGGAAAAGGGAATCCCATAAGTTGGATGGCTCGTGTGGCGACGGGATAGATTTCATTTGAGATAGATGGTGTGCCTTTGTCAAATGCTTGAGAAGCGGCGAGATTAGCGGCGCATAGGCTATGTGTGTCAACTAAGTTTGTTTACTGGTCGTAATTGCAACGGCATTGCCCACTTCGTAAAGTGGGCGCCCCAAAAAAAAATGGTGTTTAATAACAAACAGTTTTTATTAGGTCCGAAAATTACGAATGTGTGCTTACTATTTAGCTATGGCATAAAATATTGTATTTAGTATAGTTTTCGTTTGAAGGTAGGTTTAGGCAAATCAACTGGCTGGTGCACCAATTTTATTATAGTATCGCAGCTTTAGCCGATATCAAATAGTTAATGACGTTAGAAGGTGCAAAATTAATTGGAGCAGGAGCAGCTACCACGGCCTTGGCGGGAGCAGCAGTTGGTATTGGAAACGCATTTGGTTTCTTGATAACTTCTGTGGTGTGAAATCTTTCATTAGCTAAATAACTATTCGGTTATGTGATTCCAGGTTTTGTCTTGACAGAAGCGATTGCCTTGTTTGCTTTGATGATGGCCTTTTTGACATTATTTGTATTTTAAATAAATTCACCGAATAACGAATGGGTTGTACCTGGAGCAGGGATGGGGGCTTGACTAATTCCTTCCTTCTTTTTGGTTTGGCCCTTTTGACCGAAAAGGTTAAGCATGGTAATTGATCATTTTATTTGAAATCAATAGAAACTAAGGTGTCTTTGGATTTTGGGCAATGACAGATTCGAACCACGTAAACGAGGCACTTTATTGACTGGGCTAATTGCCTTCATTATTTGAGCTAATTGAATAGAGGTTTTTATTTTGTTCAACGGTAGTTAGGATGTAAGGATAGATTCATTTCCTCCTCAAAAGACTGCACCATGATACAGGCTATTGTTTCGTCTTTTGGGACTCAACTAATTATCAATGCCCGTGGCATTCATTGGGATCGTTGGAGCTCAACTAACTAAACTATCGATGCCTATGGCTAACAAATTCATTTTATGCCCAAACAAACACGCAGACATGAGGATTTTTATTTATTTCGATCAAATGGATAAGGAATGTTAGCATTATTAATTAAAATAATCTATTGTATTAACCTTGGCTGCTTTCTGTCTGAGAGCCAGAGCAACTATGCAATTATTTGCGTTATCATAGAAATTTCGTATTTGCTTTATTTTCGAGACGCTATCTGTTTTTTTTTGTTTGATTTTTTTTTGGCATAAGGTAGATAATGAATTTATTTAGGAATTCGTATGCAGGAATCGAAAATGTAATCTGGCTGGTTTCCGATGGACAGAGCAATTTTCATGAATGTTGAGCACATACTTTGTGCCGGCAAAGCCGACGCAAGTTCCTTTTTTAAGTGCTAAAGCGTTTTAGCCTTTTGAACCAAAGCCAATAGGATGTAAATCGATCGACCTTTATCACCCCATATTATTATTTATAAGCCATAGCTTACTTCGATCTTATTTATCCTTCATAGAATCTTTGGAACTTTTTTGGCTGCTGCATTGTTAATTGGTATTTTTTTTTTGAAAGTTGGTCATTTTAGCCTTATTTTTGAAAGTTATTATTAATGTGCCTTCTTCGTTGGAAAGCATTTCCATTGGTTTATCTTAGGCCTAGTAAATTTCATTTTTTTAGCTTTGTCTTATTATATGAGTAATGGGGTTTGTCATTTATGGTAAGATTTCGGATTTATTTTAGATCTGTCTTAAGTTTATATTTTTGGAATCGTGATGTTATTAGTTGCGGTTTTTTTGACTTTTTCGAAATTTATTCAATTTTCCATTTTGTAAGCACGGGGAGTAAGCTAACCTCCCCAGGCAAAGATTCTATTTCGACAAACTAAACCTCTTCATCGAAAAATCAAAAAAAATTGAAATTGATCCTGGCTATGATGGTCTATATGTTGATGGACTGTTTCTATATCTTACCAATAAATAAGTTAATGGACTGTTTCATAATGTTCAACGTGTTGATGGACTGTTTCTCTATCTCATAATACTTACTAATAAGCTGTTGATGGATATGTATAACAATGTGAAAAAGGGATAAGAAAGAACCAAAGGACATTTGTTTTTAAAGAAAAAGAAGAAGATCCAATGCATTGGTTATGGTTTCGGTAAATGCATTGTACCATATTTCTTTCTTAATAAAAAAAGATGTTTCTAATTAAACTGTTTATAAGAGTTAAATGGGACAAATACATTGGTTATGGTTTCGGTAAATGCATTGGCTATGTTTTTGATAAATGCATGGGTTCTGGTTTCAGTAAATATATTATCTATGGTAAATGCATAGGTTCTGGCAATGATAAAATCATATCAAATATGTCTTTCATATAGTCAATCTTATTTGAAAGTAAATACATCGTTTTTTAAATGCATTGGTTCCGAGGAAAGCACTAGTTCAGGAGACTATATCAAAAACCAATAAGGAGAAAAGCCACTAAAAAACCAATAAAAACAGTTGTAATGACTATCGTACTTACCTAAAGCGTTAGCTTCTCGTCAATTCCTTCTATTTTCAGCCATACTTTACTCTCCTGCAATGAATCCTTTGGTTTCCGGTAGATGGAAGATCTGCATGAGCGATACAAGAATTCTTGTATAATAACAATCTTTGGTATCCGGAATGTAAGATGATTCGCCTTGCCAGTGGCCGTTCCGCTTACGGTTGTTAGTAAAAGCTAATAACTTACTAAGAAATCATCATCAACCTTTACGAATAGCCAATTTAAAGCTCTGGCTATTGTCAGAATGCACTGCTGTATAGATTCAATAGCTAGCCGAGAATACATAATGGGTGCCGGTTTTTATTCTTCTCATTGAATTTCATGCATATGGAAGATAGGAAAGAAAACTGAAAACCGAGCAAACTTAGGAATCGTTAAAAGGATTATTTAAGCATGATTTCCTTGTCTCTTTCCTGGAAATTTATCTCGTTAACGCAACTATTATTTTGCTTGTGTATGGAACTTTATTCAGTACTTCTAAGCGATATGACTATCCATTGTTAGTACGCAATGTGACTTGGTTAGGTCTACTTAGTGTTATGCGCCTAGGACGGCACGTTTTAAGAGGCAAAGATTGGAAACTGTTGTCTAAATGGACTCTTTGACCCACAGGAATTGAAAACTGTTGTTGGGAACTATAGCATAGGAGCTATTTACTCGCTGCAGGACTAATTGCGCACAGTAAAAGCAAGGTAACTTTTTTTGATGTTTCGGAAGGCACTTGGGTTTGAACGCTACTGTTTATGTGCGGTCATTTCTTTATAGGTTGTTACGATGAGCGGCTTTCGCGTGCGTGGCGCTAAACGGCGAATTAAGTTTCGGATGTGCAATCCAGGGATCACCTAAATAAATCTCTTATATACCATAACAATTAACTTTGATAGTAATAAGGAATAGCTGTCCAATTTTTGACAACTGGAGCTTTGTAAATCAGTAAGGTGAAAGATCCTGCCATAATGTATTCCAGAAATTATATCAGGCAATTGAAATTGGGCATGCAATAATGTCTTTTGGCATGGATAGTTTTGGGGAAAGGGTAGTGGAAAATAACTTAATGTTTTATAAACGGACGTGCTAGAGCATTTTTAGGATGTTGCACTTATTCGATTAGGGAAAAAGAAATCATATAAAATGAGCAAGCCAGTGAAATATCGATAAGAGCTGACAAATCGATAAGTTCATCTAATCAATTTCGGCTGATGAATCAAATCCATTTCTCCGGAGGTTGGCTAAGAGAGTCGCAATGAGACCTTAACAATCGGATATAAATCAAATAAATTGCAATATATATGGGTTTTCAAACATCGAACTTCCTGGCCTATACAGTGATAATAATTAGGTTATTTTAGCAATTGAACTAACAAAGAGAGCAGCCCAGAGACGAGACTTTTTTAGCTTTGTTTTAAGTATAGGCTCTGGATATAAAATAATAAAGATTTTTTATATCCTTTAAGTGAATGGCTACGTTTAAATCGTTAGACAATATGCTTAGCTAGTAAATTTTATTGCGACACACCCATTTATTAGCCTCATTATATATTTGAAATTGGCGGCTTTAGTGTTCATAGGGATGAAACAACATGATATGAAATTTCATTTATGTCAATGAAACCCCCTTAGTTTATTGTATAACTAAACATTTTCTAATACAAAATAAACCTTTTTGTGGAATATGATTGAAGCCCTTGGGAAACGGGTGCAACAACATTTAATAACGTTAAGTGCATTGCCTGAACACGGCAAATGGACGGACAATGAACGAAGGCATAATATAGGCTATATGCATTGAATATAAAAATAGATGTCCAAAAGGTTAGCTTATGCAAAAAGCACATTCCATTATATACAGGTTTGGTCTTTTTTTGTTTCGTCAATTCTTAGAAGTTATCATAAATGAGCCATATGCAAGGAAACTTGCATGTATGGTTCTGACCGGAAGATTAAAATCTATTTCACCGGTTTCTAATAACCTTTATACTGGTCGCTGCCGGCGCACCTATAATGTTTGCTAATTTACTTTATAATACTTGTATAAAAGATGATTTAACCTATTTTTTTGAAATCTTTTTATTGTTAAGTACAGTTAGTATTCCTGCTATGTGCCTTGATTATTTCGGACGGGAAGGATTAAATGCCCCTGAATCTATCGTGCTGATTCCACTTTCCATCCGCAGCATGCCTTTTATGATTTCAGCTTGTGATTCAATTGCCATGTATCTAGCCATCGAGCCCTAAAGCTTATGTTTTTATGTGATCGCAGCCTCGAGAAGAAATTTTGAATTTTCTACAGAAGCTGGCTTAAAATACTTTATTCTAGGTGCATTCTCTTTTGGAATATTATTGTTTGGGTACGACTGGCCAATTACCGATACACATATTTATATGTATTTTTGTCTATATACGTATAGAGGTTCACATACAAACTATTCTATGTATATATAATTTTATTTGTTAGATAAACATCCTTAAGCAATGTCGACAGGCTGATTGACTATGCAGGGAGATTCGATTTCGATCCATATAAACATGGCCTCTATTTCATTTCACGATGGATAAAGTCCTCAGCGCAGAGTTGGAATTAGAAAGAATAGAGCGGAATAGATATCTTTAAGAGTGGAAGTTCCGGAGGTGTGACCGGCGGTAGGGAGGCACACAGAAATTAAATACTTCGACTAAAGGAGCGACCTTGGCTAGTCTACTAAACCCTAAGCTAATGTTATGTGTTTTCTTGGGTCCTTCCAAGGATCCCTTAAGTGCCCTTATCTTTACTTTCTTTTGGAATGAGCGTGACCGGAGACAAGCTGGGAATGGTCGAAGCGAATGGATATCTATTTCATCGGCTGGAGAGGCCCTCTTTAAGACATTCACTGAGATGTCCACTGGGGCTAGGAACACTTAATTACATAAACTTTTGTATATCTATTATGGATTGCTTTGGAGCATACAATAACCTAAACTAAATTGATCGGACAAATTGAGTCTTCGGCCTTGATCATATAAGCCATTGGTCCGATTTAATGTAAAAAGATGAACTATTTATCGGTTAGGATAAGAGCTGGTGATTACATCTAATAAACCTTATTTCTGTTATTTAAGATTAGACATTGCAGCATTGAGTGGTTAGGTTTTTTGAATATATACGTAAAGAAAATTCCACTGATTTGCTTATAAGCAAAATATCCCCAAATAAAATAGAGAGTACGCTATAAACCCTAACCAACACTCCGCTATGATATAAGGTTATATTAAAAGCTATGAAAGTACGCTTAAGAGCCGTCTAAAGACCCATCTTTTGTCATCGGGCAAGCGGAGTCTGGACAAAAATGTTGTACAATAACTTATAACTATGCTTTAATTAAAAAAAATTACTATATGAGCTGGCTGTTGTGAGGGCAAGGGTCCATTTAATTTGCATCGCGATGCATCGCGAATAAAATCAGCTATCTTTCTTTTACGGTTTGGAAAGCCCATGGTGCAGATTGCTTGGAATCTTAGGACCTAAAAATAGCTTTTTTTGGCTGAATGTAATAAACTTTTTTTCGTCTGCTTGCCATACTTGACCGAATGGATAGGGTGAAAAAATGAAAAGGCAATGCAATTCAAACTTGTAACCAAAGAAAATAAACTGTCGTCTATTTCTATGGAAAGCAAAATTTCATTAGACAACATTTCCAAACCACCCGTATACGCATACACGAATAAATAAATGTCTAATCATAAATATATCTATAGACATAAAAAGAAATCTATTCGCATATACAAATATTCTTGTGCGGTTGTTCTTTGAGACCTTTTTGAGGTTGACTTGGTGTCTCTCTATTGAGTTATCTCCATGATACGCGCAATATTATTATGGCTTATATGCGTTGCGAAGAGGAACTGAAAATGGATTAACCTAAGAGATTTAAATAAAGCAGGTTTTCTCTCTTTTGCCTCGGAAACGCTGGCAGACAGAAAGGCAAGCAAGATTAGGATCCATTTTTGCAATAATATCAATATATGTTAGGATAAGAACAGCAAGGAGTGCTTCATGTCAGTTATGATAGATAAGTTGGGAAGGAAGAAAGACAAATCGGCCAATTATATCCTGTATGAAAAAGAGATAGCTTATTTGATGACTAAAGCCGGCAAAATTTCTGTGCATCTGATCTGGCTCCGTATTTTTGGAATGATGTTTTGTGTGCTGATGAAACCTTATTATGTTTGCAAGGTTTCAAATGTGAAGGTGCAAAACCATTTGGCTATGAGATATCTATGGGTTATAAATTATGGGCTCTTGTTTTTACGCAAGTATCATTAGAAACAAATAGTCTTTAGCTTAGCACGCAGTGAGCTTGAAAAAACGGAAATAAGATTAGACACTAGAAAACCACTTTATATTGCCGGAGCAAGTGAGCCAGAGGCTCCAAGGTGCTATCGGCAACTTATTGATTTTGTTGGGTGTCCTGAAAGAAACTCTTTTATTTGTTGCCGCTAAGGGGGGAAGCCCTTAGTAAGCGCTATATGTCAATTTTATGATAAGCCATAAAATGCATAACGTTTTAAAACGCAAGTTCCCGGCCGGAGGTTCCCTCCAGATTTTCTGGTGTTCGTGCAAGCCGTATGCGACAAAAGTCGCACGTACGGTTAAGAGGTGGTTTACTTTTATATCGGCTGGAGGTATGGTTAAAAGTTTACGTTGTCCTATTTGTTCTATGATTTATGGGTTTACCGGAACTACCAATTTTGAAGAATCGGCGAAAATCTTTATTGGATATGAAATCACTTCGTTTGATGTTTAGTCCAGTGGTATTTTTATGGGGATTTTATTTATTGCGATAGGGTTTTTATTTAAAATTACTGCAGTTCCTTTTTGGGCGGCCGTAAGATGGTTTATGGGCAAATATTGTAATCAATTTTGGTACTATTAGGGCACTTCGTTTGTGTCAGGGCATGGAACTTATCATTGCCTCGCAAGAGTATGAAACTATAGCATGTCACAGAAGCGCGGTTGGGGGCTCAGAGTACTTATTGCGCGAGCTTTATTGTGTTATATGAGATAAGCCTGTCTATATGGCAAATCAAAGTTATCTCCTTTATCTTTTAGTTGACTGGCTATCCAATGAACTCATGTTCTAAGCACAATAAAAACATGCGAACAAATGCCGGTGCACTTTTTGCTTGTCGAGGTAAAATGGCGATAAGGTATAAATTAGACAAATTATAAGCAGCTCTATAAAAGCCAACTCCTTGCTTGCTTAAAGACAATTAACGAAACGGGATCTCAAGACACCAGGACCATAAGCTATATCGGCGAAATCCAAGGGTAAACTAAATCCCCAATTGGCGATCATAGGACCTTTAGTACCCAATCAAAGCTTCGTCTCATTTTGGTCTTTGTTTCACAAGCTAACCGAATTGGATAGGTGGCTTGGAAACTATCTGATTTGAATGGCTGGTTAGGAAACTGCAGAGCGCATAAGAAACTATTTTGTTTCATAGCACTCAAAAAAAGGAAGTAACGAATTCTTTTAGTTTATTTTGTGACTGTGAAAAACTGACCTTTTCTCTTCACCCTTTGTTTATGTTTGTTTTTGGTCAGAGTTATATTGAAATAACGAAGCTACCTTATTACAAGTAATGCCGTCGTATGTCAGCGGACTTGTTTTTTTAGTTTTGCTTCGCCGTCGTTTGGCTTTTTTTTTTGGGTGATCAGATATGGGAAGCTTCCTTTAGACAAAAAGGCCCAAAAGAATCGCAAGGGAAGCGTCGCTTTAGCGTTATTGATTCTTTTTTTCGAAATGCTTTGGATGTTGACAAAAAAAAGTAGACTCCTTTGCCTGATTGCCTATTTCTTAATTTTGAAAAGTGGTGTAAGGGTTTGAAAAATAAAAAAATTTACTGTTGCTGATAACTCCAAATAGTCCTGTAAAACAATTCCTTTGCGGTTTACCGAGACCAAATAATTACCTGTTCATAGGATACCTTATCTATTTATTTCACATCATATCAATTTCAAACGCTTAGTAGGTGCTGGCAAGGCACTTAGGATAAATCTTTCCGAAGGCTAGAAAGCATAAAAAAGCTTCTGTAACACTCTCCCATGAGTTGAAGGCTCTGAACCGAACAGAGGCTCTAGCCCTGACCCGGTTCATTGACTGGTTGGGAAGCAGTGTTTTTTTAAGGAAACCAATGATACATTATCGTCATTGGCAGATTTGTGATCTATAAACCAGGTTTCATTTTGGACCTAGAGAAACACTGGAGATAATGGAAGGGAAGAGGTTTATTTATATTAAATGATTTCTATTTATTTGAGTTTAATAAAGTCGTTCTCAGTGACCCGATTGGTTATATTTGACAACGTGTAGAATGGCTAAAAACAGTGAACTTTTGATTTTATCTGATCTAAATGTCGTAGGATTAAAAAGCCGTACGATAGGCAACGATTATGTACGGTTTGAGGAACACTATAGTAAATCATTGCGGAATTTCCCAAGTGTTTAGCTAGGCAAATTAGGACTAGATGGCTACGGCATGGTCTAATTAATGATTTACTTTTGACTCTATATGTATGGGCACCTGATGTATACGAGGGTTCACCTGCTTCAGTCACGGCATTTTTTTCTATTATACCTAAAATATCTATTCTTGCTAATATGTTACGTGTTTTTCTTTATAGTTTTTATGACCCAACATGGTAATAACTCTTCTTTTTTTGCAGCATTGCTTTTATGATTTTAGGAGCACTGGCTGCTATGGCTTAAAAGGGAGTAAAAAGACTTTTGGCCTATAGTTCTATAGGACATGTAGGTTATCTTTTGATCGGTCTTTTACGTGGAACCATAGAAGGGATTTAATCATTACTGATCGCTATATTTATTTATGTATTAATGACTATAAATGCATTTGCTATGGTTTCAGCATTACGTTAAATTCGTATCAAATATATAGCGGATTTAGGCACTTTAGCAAAGACTAATCCCATTTCGGCTGTTGCCTTGTCTATTACCATGTTTTTATATGCAGGAATATTTCCGTTAGCCGGTTTTTGCAGCAAATTTTATTTATTTTTTGCTGCTCTAAGTTGTGGGGCTTACTTATTAGCCCTAATAGGAATCGTGACTAGCGCTATTAGTTGTTGAGCGGCCGAAATGGGTTGTCTAAAGGCAGTATAGAAGACCTCAACACGAGGTCGTGCACCGGACACATAGCTTACTAACACGTTGCAAGACAGATGAGAAGAACGCATCTATGAAAGGACAAGTAAAGGGATACCGTTAAGATCTCATGAACTTACCCAAGATCCTTATACGAGTCCGCTGTGATCATTCTACGAGATGGACCTGAGTTGTCGTGAATTGAAGTACCCTTTGATGTAATAATACTTTCAATTGCAATGTGTGATTACCAAAGTACTCTTTGCCGGCGGTCGAAATAATGCGAGCTGGACAAAGACAAACAGAGCAAATTACCCATATTATTGGGGACAGGAAACAAATCAACATCTTAAAGTGATCATATAGCCTATAGGAAATAACGGCGAAGTCCATGTAAGGGAAGAAACCCGCAAAAAGAAGCACCAAGAAACTAGCGAAGCGCATAAAAGAGGCTTTGCGTCTATAGGGCCTTTTTTGTTTATGGATTAAGCAAATTCAACTGAAAAGAAGCTACGAAGCCAAGCGCGCTCAACAGCGTTTCCTAACAGGTTCCAGGGATGTGCGAAAATCAAGAACCAAATCACAAGTAGATAAAAATATTTATTTGTATCTAAGTTTACACATATGAAAATCTACATAATGATTAATTAATATCTATATCTTTTTAAAACGATTTAAACACAAATAAATATTCACATAAATATACATATATATATTTATTTATATGAATATCGCCATATCTGTGTCTATTTTGATTAACTTATTTATAGATCTATTTTATTTTCCGTCCATCGTATAGAAATTATTTTCCTTTGACTATTCATCACGCCTAGCGCTTTAAAGGGCCCTACAACGGATGACAGAGGACCCATAGTACTTGCCTATCAGCCTTTTGCATTGTTTTTGTTTTTTGAAAAGCAGCATTGGAATCATGATTTAGTCGGCAGAAAGGGGCCTAAGTGGCCATAGGTTTAAATGGATTATACTTTATACATTCACTATGTTTAATTTTTGATTTATTGGAGATGCTTGACCAAATAGGTTTCAGTAAAAAATGTAATTTTTATTAGGCTTTCCGGACAAGACTACAATTGGGCCTTGTCAGTTTCGCTGGGTCATGGCGTGTATGAGGACCTAAGATACCCTAGCTTCTATAACATCGAAACTAGACAGTTAACGGTACATCATTGAAGCGACTGAAAAATCGTCAAGGGTGTCTTTTGGGGGATCTTAGTGGGATAAAGTTTCGGGGAGTGAGGAAAGGGCTTAATAAATAACTCAAAGAAAATTATTTCCCATACGAGCAAAGAAAAAGGAAAAGAACGGGTCAATGAATTCGATTGAAAAGGAATCGAATCCTTGCAAGGCAGGCTCGTTTCTTTCCCTTCTTGCTCTCTCGTCCATAAAGCTAACTAAGCGATTTGAACAAAAACGGTGCAAAACTAACATCTAAAGCAAGTAAAGTAGGCAAGCCGTATGACGGGCAATTTTCTTTTACGGTTCTAGGAGGACTAAGTGCCCTGAAATATGCACGAGAGGTTACTCTATTTTATTATATATGACTGGTGAAAATTATGTATTTTGATACGCCTAGAAAATGGATTTTATATAGACTAATAGATTATGAGAAATCGTTGCTACTAGCTATTAGTTTCTTGTCGATCAGCTTTTTTTTTCTATATCTTTCCCCGATCTTTCTAGTTACCCATGGAATGGCATATTGTTTATGCATTTAAGTAGAACAAGCGGAAAATCAATCTCGGACTAGGCTATGAAAGCTAGAGAAGTGTGCTTTGGTCTAAATCCAAGCAACCCGGGAGAGTGGCTGAGTGGTTAAAAGCGACAGACTGTAAATCTGTTGGAAACCCTTCTTCGCAGGTTCAAATCCTGCCTCTCCTAATAAAGTATTTGAACCTTTTCTTTATTCTTAAATAGCTTTCTTGCATTTAATGGGTGTTGGGACAGACCCAAGCACTAGATAAGATTTGAATGCTTAAATAGCATTTTTCGAAAGGAGTTTAAGCGAGTTCGTCGCAAACCATTTATTCCCAATCAAGGGCGCCTTTCCTCCATTCGATGAGAAAACCAATAGTCAAAATCCAAACAAATAGCATCATAGACCAAAATCCATACTAACCTATCTTTTCTAAAAAAACTGCCCAAGGAAATAAAAAAGTTACTTCTAAATCGAAAATAATAAATAGAAAAAGGACCAAATAAAATCATATATCAAATCGACTTCTAGCATCACTAAAGAGATCGAACCCACGCTCGTAAGCTGACAATTTTTCTGGATCTGCCGTTTTTTTACCTGTAAATGTAAAAGAAACCATGATTAGGATAAAAGAAAGTAGCAAACTGAAGATAAAACAAATTGCAATAGGTGCAAACTCATCCATCGTTAAATACTTAAACAGAAAAGGATAAAAATCCACCACAGACGGCTCTAACGTACTACAAATGCTAGGCCATATATAGATTAGCTGCTGTATGCAAGCATCAGACGTTTGTTGGGTATCTCTTAATAAAGGCAGTAGCTGTTTGACTGTCTGCGGATAATAATTATCCCCCATTTCATGGTATTTACGAATGCATAAATTGGCTTTCCTTACAAATCCAGTAAAAGGTTCACCATAAGGGGAACCCTTGGATAAATAATCTCTTAGATTAGGTAATATTACCTGATGTAATTCATTTAAGGGTCTCGCCAAAGCTTCCCTTCCCGTGCTGTTATCGTTTTCAGTAAGGTATATAATATGATTAAGATGAGCGTCGAAAGAGTTCTTCAATGTCTGATATTCTCTCAAATTTCTAAGCAATGGATCCATATTTTCAATTTTTCTTTAAAATACTTAGGTATAGCAAAGACTTACTTAAGCTCTGCGGTCTGTTTCTGATGTTTATGGATATTCTTTGAATAATTTAAGAAATACAACAAATAATTTATATCAAATAGAAGAAAGAATTGATAATAATTTCTTAAAATTTATTAAGGATATCTGATCGTGTATCAAGAGGTAAATCTATTGAAAATATAGATGTTCCAGAAATGGTTAATAATGTAATCAAGAAAGACCATTTTTATTTGAGTCTATAGAAACAAATACAGTATCTACTCAAACTGAAAATATTCAATTAGATAATATTAATTGAATATATCCTTATTCAAAGCCAGTTCTCGTAACCTTTATTCAAAGCCAGTTCTTGTATCCTTATTTAAAGCCAGTTCTCGTAACCTTTATTCAAAGCCAGTTTTGACCAAAATATTCACCTTATCTTACAAAATTGATGTCAAATGACCTTTTTATTAAAAAAAAGAAATATGGCCAGATGGGTTTAGAGCGAATTTTTTTTTTACAACAAAGATTGCTATGGCGCAACCCGTTTGGATTGGCCGAATAGGTTCTTATTAATCGATTGTTATTATACAAGAATTCTTGTATCGCTCATGCAGATCTTCCATCTACCGGAAACCAAAGGATTCATTGCTTTTCCTTTTTTGTCGAACTTGTATAAACACAACCCTATTTGCACCTATCAGTTACGAACTTGCTATTGTTATGAAAGACAACCCCTAGGCTCAGTCACAGCAACGAGTACCGAACCGTCGTTCCCACGGCTACAGTACCAGGAGTTGCTGCTGAGCCAGCCCGTTCAAAACAGTACTTCTGTCTAGCAGAAACTATTAGCGACATCCCTAGAACAGTATTCGTATCGTGAACCAATGGCCACTTTTCCGGTCGAAGGAAATGCCTAATAAATAGTCAAATACTGCACTCTTTAGCTACTGTACTCCGGAAACAAAGTAAGGGAAAGCCCCGTACGTCAAGAGCTGCACTGCTATGAATCAAAGACTGTCTGCTCGCCGTTTCCGGCCAGTATTGCGGGTTCAATGGCTTTATACGAATTAGCTGTTTTTGACCCATCCGATCCCCAGAAATGGAAATTGTTAATACTGGCACTGTACCTTAAGTGGGAGATGGAATAGCCCGCATTCATGGTTCGAACAAAGTAATGGCTGGAGAATTGGTAGAATCTGAAGATGGTACAGTAGGCATCGCTTTGAATTTAGAATCTGATAATGTTGGCTAAGTACTGATGGGCGATGGTTCGACCATACAGGAAGGGGGTTCCGTAAAAGCAACGGGAAAAATTGCGCAAATACCAGTTAGTAATTCTTTCTTAGGCCTTTAAGCCAGTAAATGCTTTGGCCCAACCGATCGATGGAAAGGGTCAAATCCCAGCTTCTGAGTCTAGATCAATTGAGTCTCCCGCACCATATGGGAATTATTTCAAGACGTTCCGGTGGCGGAAAACGACCCGAATCTGCAGGAATTCGGGAAGGTTGAAGCAATGGCCAAACCTCCTTGAGGCTACAGCAATAACGTCATAAGCAATGACACTTAACTAAAGCACTTTATCCTCGCTTTCCACCTTTTATCTAGGGTTAGGAGGATCACGCGCCATAATGCCGGATCTCCATCTTTCTTTGTTGGTTGCTCTCCAGTCGCAGAATTATGAATAGTTTCACTAAAAATAAGTTTATTGGCTTGAAAAAAAAAATGAACCAATCCTTTAGCCTGGCAACCTGTACTATTTTTGCTGCCTCCAGCAACCTGTTGCAACTAACTTCATATTCAGGATGAAACAAGACAATTATGCCAGATAGTAAGGAATTACAAGTTTTCTGCACTAGAAAAAGCTAATAAATGGACTCGACCCATTATATATTTTTCCAGTAGTCATTTTAGGGACGTTTGCATGTACTGTGGGTCTTGCGGTTCCGGAACCATCAATGATTGGTGAACCAGCAAATCCTTTTGCGACTCCATTGGAAATATTACCCGAATGGTACTTTTTCCCTGTCTTTCAAATACTTCGTACAGTTCCCAATAAATTATTGGGGGTCCTCTTAATGGCGTCCGTACCGGCGGGCTCGTTGACCGTTCCTTTCATAGAAAATGTAAATAGGTTCCAAAATCCGTTTCGACGCCCTAAAATCTTAACCACGAAGGCACCCGCTTGCCCAAAATAAAATGAATTAGCCGGATTGCTGCTTTATGACACTTGCTAGACCTATAAAAAATGTTATGATCTCCAGACCTATAAAAAATATTATGATCGCAGAAAACAAACATAATCAATGCGATATAGCCAGTCTTTGCTATGGCATGCGATAAGCCATATTCGCGATCAGCTGCATTGTCTGGCCTGGCAAAGCAATATGCAGCGATGGCAAGCGATTGGCGCGTAGGCCTTTTAGATAGAAAGTAACGAAAACATGCAGAGACAGGAATCAGCCAAAGAGTGCGGGAGATTGATTGCAATACTTATCAGTCAAATAGTTAGAAAGTTGGCCTGCTATGATTTAACGGTGCTAACCAAGTGGAAGAGCCGTCACTCTTAGGATAAGAGTGACTCTGTGGGATAACAAGCTGATCAAAACATCTTAGGGAAGGTTTAGCACCTCGATGCTGAAAGCCATAATCAATGCGCTAATGCCTTTTAGTTAGCGTGCTATGATAATATATATTTATTAATCTGGTTGTTTTTTTTTACCATTATCTTTGTCCCTGCAATCATGATCATTAACCGGATTATGCGGTTTCTTTTGTTTGCATTTCTTATAGCTATTATTTGAATTAGTATCTTGGAGTGAATTGCAAGTTTGTTGCTTAAATTGGCTTTTATCTAAAGCTTTTATTTTTTCAGCAAATATTCTTTGGTGGTTAAAGTATTTTGTAAAGTTAAGAAAGATCCGTAACCATATTTCTTTTTCAATAATGCAAATGCAAAAACGGGCTCAATAAGAATCTGTTTTTCTGGAGTTCCAAAGGCTAGCATGACATCGTTATGTACGTAAAGACCTAGAGTGTGGAAACCTAGAAATAAGCTAGCCCAACTTAAATGGGATATTATTGCTTCTTTATGCTCCAACATTCTTGACAATACATTGTCTTTGTTTTGTTCCGGATCATAATCCCTAATGAAGAATATGGCCCCTACCATGATAAACCCAGCAATATATTGGTGATGGGTATAAAGTGGGTGGTAAAATCTTGTGCTATAAAAGCATAAGCAGGTAAGGCGAATCCAAACAGCAAACAAAGCACAACTATGATTCGTTTATAGGATTTGAACCCGGTTCGAAGCCATTCCTTTGACACCTTAAACTGGCAAATTCTACCGTTTCCACTGCTTAAGTTTTGTTCAATCCATAAACACGTGCAGTTCCATCCCCGACCGTTATCACTCAACCGGTCTCATCCACTGACAATTTAGTATAATAGTCGGTAATTCTTCTTTCCAGGATGGTTATTTTGTTGTTCTAGCTTTAAACAATCTCATTTTTTCTTTGATTTGCGTTTCTCTCTTCTTCAATGCCATAAACGTTCAAGAGCTAATGCATATTGAGCAATTCTTCCTGCATGTCCACTGACTTGTAGCCGGAACATTTCATCATAAAAGGCCTCTATTCAGGGCGGAAGGGTTAAGGACCTACCCGGTGTAAGGTCCGAGACTTAGGCAATAAAATGAAATGATCACTTTTGGCATCGTTTGCAAATAATATCAAAATAAGATTAATGTTAGGATCAAACAAATAGAGAGCTCTGTAGCTTTAGCTAAGACTCATAAGCTGCGGGTTTAATTGCATTTAGTATATAATTGTCCAGAGATTTCAATCTAATAATTCGCTATGTTTAGAAGTGGATTTGAACCACTGACCCAAGGATTTTCAGTCCTTTGCTCTAACCAACTGAGCTACCTAAACCATAAAAGAAATCATTGCCAATTATTATTACGTTATCTCTAAAGATTGTTAATTCATTTTGCATCTGTTAGCATTGAATCCGATCTCTCTGTCCTGATTCTTGCCAATATGAGACGGAGGTTTCTTGACTTACTTAACAGACAAAAAAAGGCAATCTCTAGTTAGTAAAGCGTTTCGAGGTAGCTCGCTGAGACGAAGCGGTTCAATTGATTCCGCTACTTGCCTACTCTTGGCGCTGCTAAGAGGTGCCCTGTCTGTGAGTTCTACCCCTATGAGTTATTAAATGGTTGTCTCTCTTTCCTAGTTTTCATTGGAGCTGGACGTGGCTATCCAAATAGCCACTTAATGTTAGAAAACGAAACAAACTTCATGATTCTTTGGGCCCGGGTCCGTATTCCACCGAAGCCACAGTTTCTTGTGATAATCGATTCGTTTCAGTTGTTTGGCCCTGAAAACTTGTGACTTGCAAGCAAAAGGACTTTCGGTCTTAGGTTTTAGAAATCCTTCCCAATAGTCAATGCGTGAATACTGAAAAGCATATCTTGGGTCAGTACGGGAACCAGATCGTGTTAGATAAAATAAATTAGGATAACGAGCCGCTTCGATACATGGACAGTCCCCGGATCACAAACCAATGGATGTAAGCGAATGGCGCGTCAGAAAGTTAGCTTGAATACCTAATCTATGTCACTCCATCGATTCTGCCGCCTTATGGGATGACCAGATTGCAAGCGAGAGGTCAGATTACGAATCACTCGGTAATCCACATTGGTGTAACAAAAAAGATGGACCCACGACCCGCAATCCAGATTCCCATAAAATCGCGCAACAAAGACGACTTTTTTGTTTGTAAGGTCTGTTATTGACATAGTTGCCCACGTATGCTATCGATGAGGGCATCCATAGCTTCCTAGACGAGATGACCACGCCCCTAAAATCAGACCAGCACTTCATCCGGCACTTTAGGCGATGAAGCGCGATGTGGAAAGGGGGATAAGAAGCAATCTTATCTACTTTGGAGTTTACGCCTGATGGATTATTCAATCCATATTCATACGATGCAGCCAAGTAAGTGGGGCTAGCGCCCGCAATTACAAAGAGTAATGGGTGATAGGGACTGAAGGAACGATGGCTGGCTAAGTAAGTGGTAACTTTTCTTTTTAGGGATCCAACGTTTGGAATTTTCCAATCGCATAAAGGGTCGAACGCCATTCAAATCGTTGCACTTTGCCTTTCCCTCTTCCCTTCAGTCGAGTGGCTGAAGCCCCTCTTCTTTTAGTCAATACGCTAAAGCTCCTCAAAGCTTTGCTTTGCAAAGCAGAGCAAAACAAAGTAAAGCAAAGCAAGCAAGAAAGTCTATAAAAAATAAATAAAAATAGCATAACGAATGAGGGACATGACAAAAGGATTGGCCCTTCAAAACATTTCAATATTACGTTTTATAAGCACCTTATTGTAAGTAAGTAAGTTTTTGTGTTCCAACATTATGTTTTTGCCAATACCTTGCGTCTTAACATTATATTTCTAATTATTGCATGCTGAAAAGTTTA
Organism: Lygodium microphyllum; assembly: GCF_053477565.2. NCBI lineage: Eukaryota > Viridiplantae > Streptophyta > Polypodiopsida > Schizaeales > Lygodiaceae > Lygodium > Lygodium microphyllum. The sequence goes on from NW_028229525.1 coordinate 1,068,707, forward strand.
GTCTTTGCGTTCTCACGTAGGATATAGCGATTTCTAAACACCTTGCCGTTTAGTTATTGCATTTTCGTCACGTCACGGGTTCGCGATTTCTAAGTATGATTTACTTTAAAGCTTACCATTTAAAAAGCGCAAAATACCATTGAAAGCGAAAAGGCTAAGCTTACCTTATTGTATTGAAGACGTTGCTTATCTTTGAAAAAAGTCGATTAACGATAGCCCAAGCAAAAATACCTTTTTGATTTGAATAGACGTTGCCGACAGCTCGTGCCTATAGGTGTTGGGTTGAGTCCCATGTTGCCGTTGCCATTACCATTTTTAGAACCTGGCAACAGACTTTTACAAAGGTGATAAGCCGGAGGAAGATGAGATGACGTCAAATCAGCATGCCCCGTTATCTCTAGGCGACGCATGTGCTACAATATTGCTAGAGATAAAGAGTCGCGAGGGCGTCCCTGGGTCGTACGTCTCCGCTTATATTGGTTTTTTACGTATACACTTAGTCGCAGAAAGCAGTGTAATCAAATGCCTAAAGGTATTCAGGTTGCCGGGATTGGGTTTATGGTGGTCCACATGCTGATGGACCTCCCAAAATGTTCCTTTCACCCGTTTGATTGCCAAGCAGCTTGTTATCGTTACTCGATTGCTCTTGAGTCGTGGTTTCAGGGGATGCAGTGTCGAATGGTGGCAAAGCGATTTGGCTTGGCTCTTAAAAAGCTAGCTTTCCCAATCAAGTTAGAGGGATGAAAAACATACTACATAAAAATGCTAACTTCTAACCATACTTACGGATGAAGAGGGATTCGAACCCCCGGTATTCAAAAGAATACTTCGGTTTTCAAGACCGACTCTTTAAACCGCTCAGACATCCATCCATTTTTTGGCAAGATTATGAGCCATCAATAATCAACCAACACAGGTTTTTGTAAATTACATGCAACACAAAAGAAAAACAAATAGGTCATATTGGCTGGGATGGGGGCCTAATTGATTTCTTTTTTTTCTCATCACATCTATTTTGGATAACACTGGTTAATAGATTCCTTTTTTTTAAGCTCAGTTATCTTTTTTTGCTTGTGTAAAGACAATCACTATGTTACGCTTTATTGAACACAACAACTAACATAAGGGTTTCTGTGGAAACTAAACTATAGGAATCCTTTCTAGCAAGTAACTAAATGGCTTGGCAAACCTCTAGCAAAGCTTTGACAGTTACGGGCTCCGCTTGACCTTTTCCATTGGCCGTATGGTCGACCAAAATTGATTGCGATTACTGAGGGCAAAAATTTCAAATTGCAGCCTTTTTGCTTGCCAGGTTACGATCTTTTGTCTTGACGCAGGCTATAGCCTAAATTACAAAGAGCTACAAAAGCATGCTGACTTAACGTCATCTCCATTTTTTGTTGCTTTCCATAATACATTGAAATTACTGTAATTTTTAAAGTAGCAATAAAAGGAATATCAGCTAAAGCAACGCATTGCATTGCTTAATAGTTTTAAGTTATCATTTAATGTAATCTACTTTAAGTTTGCAATAAAACAAAACATCAATGATAACGTTGCATTGTGGGATAATAAAGGAGATCTCTGTGATCAAGAAGAATGATTCGTAATAGCTTAAGTTTACTAGAATAACTTTACATGAGTTTGCAGGGGAGAGACAGAAATGTAAAGCTCACCTTTGAAATAACGAACTGATAAGCCTCAAAAGCAGATGTGTCACCTTTTTGTGGCTTCTATAGCGAAAAAAGGGATTCGAACCCTCAACCCCAGCCTTGGCAAGGCTATACTTTACCATTAAGCTATTTTCGCTGGCTCTCTTTGCACCTTGGCTGTTGAGTTAATTGGAATCATTGATTTGCAATTGACAGTTGATTTTGGCAAGTTCAGACCACCAATCTTAGGAAAGGCAAAAATTTATATACGAAACCACGTAAAATGTTTCGCCTTTCTTATCCCCTACGAGAATCGAACTCGTGTTTTCGACATGAAAAGACGATGTCCTAACCATTAGACGAAAGGGACTTATAGGCAGGCACCTGGCCTTATATTTTATGATCAAAATCCTGGCTGAGGATTCGTTAGTTGCTAATGTTTAAATAGTTCTAAGATTTGACAGTAAATAAGTGTGCTAAGGCATTTGCTTTATTACTTTTGTATGTTTTTTGGGCATGTGTTTATTTGTTTACTGGCTATTCTCAATATATGTGAAATTGTTGTCGGTTTATTAAACCATCTAAGCATTGAGTAGAGGACACCATTAAGAACCAAATCGGCCTCATTTAGCATATCACGAGCATTCAACACGGAATTGATTATTATATATTATTGTACCTTTAGTAACTATATCCGTATTAGATATTCTATTTTATCATCTGAAACAAGTAAGAAGATCTAATCCATATTCAACTTATTAAAGAATGTTAAAAAATAGTAATTTACTTAAGTCTATGAGAACATTTGTATAAATATTAAAGCAGTGCAATATTGACCTTGTTGAGAGAATTGGATGATAAAACGCACTTTATGCCAAATCAATTCAACAGTTAATAAAATAAATAGCATAATGGATGCGAGCATGATAAAAGCAAGCATAATTAGCTTTTTAAGCACCTTGTCGTTTTTGCGTTCCAGGATATGGTGCTTTCCAAACACCTTGTCGTTCTTGTGTTCTATGGCTAACGTTTTTGCGTTTTATGGCGTTTTTCAAACAATAAGTTCTTCAGTGCTATAAGAATCAACGATTAGACTGGTCCTTAGTTAGTGGGCCTTTGGCCTTGCCGATGATAAAACGTTTTATTGTTAGAAATCGATTTTAGGTTGATATAGAAGACATAATAAATTATTGACTCCTATTCAGTTAAGTGACGTTTTGTCGTTGATACGCTAAAGCTCTTTGGCAAGCGGTTTTCTTATAGTGTCGTTAGCCAACATCCGTTTTCTTGCATAAAGAAACAGTCATTACCAATCGAATAGAAGATAAAAAAAATAAACTAGCATTGCTTTGAAAGGTTTGTATAGATTTGTTTCATATAAGTATTGGTAACGGATGCACTAATCAATCGTTTTGCCATCAAAGTCCTTGAAACAATTACTTCACATGTGCCGGCAAAGTGCTGGCAAGTCATATCCTATTTCTTGCCGGCAAGAACTTAATATTTAAAGCCATAAAACGCAAAAACTAAACGCCATAGAATGCAAGAACTTACCTTTTTTAGAAAACAAGGTATTAGTGAAAATGCCATAAAACACATTAATGGCAAAGTGTTGACATGTCATATCCTATTTGAAACTAAATAACTTTAGCCTAAAGAATAACGTGGTTAAAGTTATAAAACACAAGGTACTGACGAGCCATAGAATGGCCAAGTATTGACGAGCCATATCCTATTTTTTTAGGCAAAAACAACATATTTAAAGCTATAACATGCAATAACTAAACGTTGTCGAAAATGCCATAAAACGCATTACATTGAAATGTTTTTAAGGGAAGCATGTACATTTTTAAAGGAACTGGCTACTCTTAAAGTACTAATATGGGTTTGCAGGGCCAGCGTATATCCAATAAGCTAGTTTCATATTAATTTTCTTCATATATCTTTCTATTTATCCAATACCCGAAAAAATCGTTTTGAAATAAAAAGGTTTTCTTTTCAAAGGGAAAAGGAATTGAAACCGATGCGTTGTGACTTTAAGATCTTTTACCTTTGTTTGCCGTTCATTCCGGCCTCTTTTATCTTTATTCACTTTATGGTTATCCTTACGGGCACGTTTACCAAATAACATAATCTGAAACAAAAGAGATTCGAACCCTCGACAGCATGGTTCGTAGCCACGTGTTTTAATCCCCTGGGGAGAGGAGAGGAAGTGAAATGAATGAGGATAAAAACGTGTCCTTTAGCAGGCCTGACATTGCCGCTAGGTGATCTAAGCGAATCGCCCATCTTGCCTTAACATACCAGGCTAGACAATCTAGCAAGGTGATGAACCAAGGCAAAGCAATTCCGTCAAGAGGTGTGCCAGCTTATATGACTTTAATAGTAAACAGCAAGAATGGCATCATTTTAGCTAGGCCATCAAAATCAACGATTTAACCATCAAATAAAATCTATCACGGATCCAGTTAAGGTGCCATCCAATCTCGCAGAAAAAAGATTATTCCAATAGCGCCTTAAGGTGATTTGCTTAGTATGCGCGAAAGCCAGCGATAGCACGTAAAATTATTATTTAAGTTTGAGTCTTGCATCCGGAGAAAATGGAGTTGAACCCTTCTCGCCCCGATCTTTTTGAATAAAACTACCAGATGGCTAACATCCTGTTTATCATACTATTCATTGTACTGTCTTAATCTTTATTCCATATATCGTGATATCTGGTTTAAAGTTTAAACCAATTCTCATACCATCTAAACTGTCGAATCCTAAACTCATTCTTTTCTTGTTGAAGAAACACTGTCCTCGATGTTTTGACGGTTTCTTTGATTGCGGTTGCAGTTTTTGATATTTATAGCCAGTTTTAATAGGGAGGGTTTATCAAGCCCTCATTTTTACGTGCTGCCGGCCTAGCAAGTCAACATGTAACCATTTTTTTGATGAGATACTTTAAAAATCAATTTACCATAATCACACATACATAATCGGAGTGATAAGGGATAGATTGGTACATAACGTTAGATTATTAGACATTATCGTAGCCTAATAGATGTAATCTATATGGTTTCTTCATTTAATAAAAGAAAATCCAAAGCCTCATATGAGTTGCTTTTGTCATTTCAGTGACAGGTTCAATTTAATTCTTTAAAAGACGACACCTGCGCAAGCAATAGGCGACTGCACGCTTATTGAGCAAATATCCATTTCAGATAATCATCCTTAGAAACCGCTTCCATGACGATAAGCATGAACGCATAATTGGTTCCACAGATCTCGCTGCACTAGCCATAATAAACTCCCTCTCATTATATAAAAATGAAAGTCTAATTCGAACAACCAGATACGACATCACATTTAACACCTGGAAAAGGTACAGCCCAACTATAAAATACATCAGCTAAAGTTATAATCATACATGAATGAGTTTTAGCCGATACAACCACTCAATTGTCCACTTCTGATAAACATAATTAACCCAATTACAAATCATCCTCTGAAAGCATATAACTGTCGAAAGTTAATAACTATTCATCGGAACTGTTATAGTCCGAATACTCATAAGGTTGGGTTGGCAGCCAGCCATTTCTCAGGCTCATTTGCCACCCTCCAAACTGTACTTGCGAGTCTCCCCGCAAACAGCTCTCCACGCCTATTGATACTTGAAAAATAAGCTAGTATTTTATGGGTTCTCATTTCAGCTTGCCAGAGATGAGATGTTACGACTTAACTTAGTATATCAACTTTGCCTACTGGCCAGAAATTTCCGACAATCTGTTTTCCCTCCAATGAAACCATGGCCTTATTTTCGGCAAAAAGAAGCAACCTTTTTTTGCTTAAACGGCCATACAACAATATGTTTTATCGAAAACAATATTTACATGTCCAGCAACCTATGGCCACTTTTTTGCAACCTTTAGCTATGGGATTTTACTGTTTCTTGCTTGCTGTGAGCCTTTGAAACCCTAGTAAAATATAAGCGCTGGTCTCCTTTAGTGAAGTGCTCGTGTTTGCCTAAACCTATTGTGAGACCTCCATTTCCAAGGTAGACAAAGTTATCATAGTTGACCCAACGCTTCCTTTTCGATGCTTTAGTAACAATTAAAATAGTTATTGTCAATATATCGGAAATTTCCTATTTCAGAGATGACAAGGTTGGGCCCATTGGGCTCAAAACTATATGCCATTAGCTGTGGTGTTAATGCATTTATTATTTATATTATAATTTAAGCTACCATATATTGCCTGTATCGGAAACAAGAATATATGCCCTTAATGGCTTTGGGAAAGGAGCCATAGGCTTTTTATTGGCTATAGACTAAAAGAGCATTTTCAATCTTATAAGGCTAAATATAAGAAGGTAACATTTCTTTTTTTTGTTTGTTTCTGGCATGCTCTAGTTCCTTGAGTCTTTCGACGCCAAACGCTTTAAGCATTGCGTCTGTTCCGGTAAGCCAGATGTTTTGTGGACTATTTAATTAGTCTGGCTTAGCCTTTGTTGCACTTCTATCATCTTTGTAAAAAGACGCACTCCGATACCGTTAATAACCAATAGCTTTAATGGTAATGGCTGGATCTATTATTTAGTCCATTGCATACAATAAGGCAAAAAATAGTATGGCGATAAACATCGAAATGAAACTGGAAAGAATGGTCCAAATGATCTCTATAGTAGTTCCATGCATTATTCTCCAGGGAATAGGATTTCTCTTAACATGGAAATACCACAAAGTGCGAACCAACATCCATAATACAAAAATCATAATAATGGTTAAAAAGACTGAAATGTCATGATGTAGGTCAATTATTCCTTACATCATGGGTATGGCTGCGTCTTAAAATCCCAATTACCAAGGTTCCGCGGCATCGCAAAAAGCAATAGAAACGAATAGCTGGGTTCTCGGAATCGTTTGGTAGAGTTTCTTTTCTCAGATCGGCAAGGCCGCATCAAAGATACTCGCGTCAACGGAGCTGACATCATAGCAAAAGTGCTTAAGCGTTCTAGCAACTTGCGACACGAGGTTCACTTGTTTCTGATGTTTATAACCGTTCGTTCATTAAAGAGAGGTTGCTTTTAAGCATCCTAACGGCCCTGCTTTTGATTCAGCTTCTGCCTCAACATCTTTTGATTTAGCAAAAGGAGGATTATGTTGAACCTGTTCATCAATAGTGCAATCAAAAGGGTGTTGAACCTTCTGTTCATCTCCTTTTGAATCAAAAGTCTCAATTTCAGGCGCACCTTCTGTTCTAGCGCTTTAAACATTGCCAAGGAGATCCTTCCACCCACACCAATGGGCGTCGAAACGGATTTTGGAACCTATTTACATTTTCTATGAAAGGAACGGTCAACGAGCCCGCCGGTACGGACGCCATTAAGAGGACCCCCAATAATTTATTGGGAACTGTACGAAGTATTTGAAAGACAGGGAAAAAGTACCATTCGGGTAATATTTCCAATGGAGTCGCAAAAGGATTTGCTGGTTCACCAATCATTGATGGTTCCGGAACCGCAAGACCCACAGTACATGCAAACGTCCCTAAAATGACTACTGGAAAAATATATAATGGGTCGAGTCCATTTATTAGCTTTTTCTAGTGCAGAAAACTTGTAATTCCTTACTATCTGGCATAATTGTCTTGTTTCATCCTGAATATGAAGTTAGTTGCAACAGGTTGCTGGAGGCAGCAAAAATAGTACAGGTTGCCAGGCTAAAGGATTGGTTCATTTTTTTTTTCAAGCCAATAAACTTATTTTTAGTGAAACTATTCATAATTCTGCGACTGGAGAGCAACCAACAAAGAAAGATGGAGATCCGGCATTATGGCGCGTGATCCTCCTAACCCTAGATAAAAGGTGGAAAGCGAGGATAAAGTGCTTTAGTTAAGTGTCATTGCTTATGACGTTATTGCTGTAGCCTCAAGGAGGTTTGGCCATTGCTTCAACCTTCCCGAATTCCTGCAGATTCGGGTCGTTTTCCGCCACCGGAACGTCTTGAAATAATTCCCATATGGTGCGGGAGACTCAATTGATCTAGACTCAGAAGCTGGGATTTGACCCTTTCCATCGATCGGTTGGGCCAAAGCATTTACTGGCTTAAAGGCCTAAGAAAGAATTACTAACTGGTATTTGCGCAATTTTTCCCGTTGCTTTTACGGAACCCCCTTCCTGTATGGTCGAACCATCGCCCATCAGTACTTAGCCAACATTATCAGATTCTAAATTCAAAGCGATGCCTACTGTACCATCTTCAGATTCTACCAATTCTCCAGCCATTACTTTGTTCGAACCATGAATGCGGGCTATTCCATCTCCCACTTAAGGTACAGTGCCAGTATTAACAATTTCCATTTCTGGGGATCGGATGGGTCAAAAACAGCTAATTCGTATAAAGCCATTGAACCCGCAATACTGGCCGGAAACGGCGAGCAGACAGTCTTTGATTCATAGCAGTGCAGCTCTTGACGTACGGGGCTTTCCCTTACTTTGTTTCCGGAGTACAGTAGCTAAAGAGTGCAGTATTTGACTATTTATTAGGCATTTCCTTCGACCGGAAAAGTGGCCATTGGTTCACGATACGAATACTGTTCTAGGGATGTCGCTAATAGTTTCTGCTAGACAGAAGTACTGTTTTGAACGGGCTGGCTCAGCAGCAACTCCTGGTACTGTAGCCGTGGGAACGACGGTTCGGTACTCGTTGCTGTGACTGAGCCTAGGGGTTGTCTTTCATAACAATAGCAAGTTCGTAACTGATAGGTGCAAATAGGGTTGTGTTTATACAAGTTCGACAAAAAAGGAAAAGCAATGAATCCTTTGGTTTCCGGTAGATGGAAGATCTGCATGAGCGATACAAGAATTCTTGTATAATAACAATCTTTGGTATCCGGAATGTAAGATGATTCGCCTTGCCAGTGGCCGTTCCGCTTACGGTTGTTAGTAAAAGCTAATAACTTACTAAGAAATCATCATCAACCTGCCTCATATGGCAGAAATTCACTAAAAAATTGGGCTTGATCCTGGCCCAGAATGAACGCTAGCGATATGCTTAACACATGTAAGTTGGATGTCATTTCTGTTCCAGTTTTATGGAATAATTGAAAAAAAAGTAGCAAACGGGTGCGTAACGCGCAGGAATCTGCCAAACAGTTCGGGCTAGATCCCGAAGCAACGCAAGCAATAAAGCTATGCGAGAAGATAATAAAGCGCTGTTTGATGAGCCTACGTAGTATTAGGTAGTTGGTTGGGTAAAGGCCAACCAAGCCTACGATGCTTAGCTGATCTTTTCGGATGACCAGCCACACTGGGACTGAGATACGGCCCAGACTCCGCCGGGAGGCAGCAGTGGGGAATCTTGGACAATGGGCGAAAGCTTGATCCAGCAATATCGCGTGGGTGAGTGAAGAACGTCGCAAACGCGAGGAATGGCAATACCGCTTGTAAAACCCTTTCGTCAAGTGTGCGATGGTGACAAAACTTAAAGAAGAAGCCCCGGCTAACTCCGTGCCAGCAGCCGCGGTAAGACGGGGGGGGCAAGTGTTATTCGGAATGACTGGGCGTAAAGGGCACGTAGGCGGTAAGTTAGGTCGAAGGTTAAAGACGCCAGCCCAACTGGCGGAATGCTTACGAAACCAATTTACTTGAGTGAGATAGAGAAGAGTGAAATTTCGTGCGTAGGGATAGAATCTGGAGATACACGAAGGAACGCCGAAGTAGCGAAGGCAGCTCTTTGGGTCTCTACTGACGCTAAGGTGCGAAAGCTTGGGGAGCAAACGGGATTAGATACCCCGGTAGTCCATGCCGTAAACGATGAGTGTTCGTTTTTGGTCTGCGGATCGGAAGCTCAGCTAACGCGTTAAACACTCCGCCTGGGGAATACGGTCGCAAGACTGAAACTCAAAGGAATTGACGGGGGCTTGTACAAGCGGTGGAGCATGTGGTTTAATTCGATACAACGCGCAAAACCTTACCAGCTCTTGACATAGAAACACTTGGCGTATGCACATTTGACATATGAACTAGTGTACTTGTTCTTAACGGGATAAGATAAAAATTCGTACAGGTGCTGCATGGCTGTCGTCAGCTCGTGTCGTGAGACGTTTTTGGTTAACTCCTATAACGAGCGAAACCCTTGTTTCATGTTGCTAAGACATGCTGTTTACAAAGGATCCATGCCGTCTTTCATCAGCAGCCGTACAGCTCAATGGTTGCTTGAGATCGACGGTATTCTTTTTATTGGGTGTTGCACTCATGAAAAACTGCCCGTAGTTTTACTATGGAGGAAGATGGGGATAACGTCAAGTCCGCATGGCCCTTATGAGCTGGGCTACACACGTGCTACAATGGCAATTACAATGGGAAGCAAGGCCGTAAGGTGGAGCGAATCCGTAAAGATTGTCTAAGTTCGGATTGTTCTCTGCAACTCGAGGACATGAAGTTGGAATCGCTAGTAATCGCGGATCAGCATGCCGCGGTGAATATGTACCCGAGCCCCGTACACACCGCCCGTCACACCCTGGGAATTGGCTCCGCCTGAAGCATTGAGCAGGGATCACTTATTAGTAAAGTGCATTATGCTTCCGTTAAGTGTAATTCACTTTAGTTTTAAAGGTGTTTCCGCTACATATTATGGTTGGGTCAGTAACTGAGGTGAAGTCGTAACATGGTAGTCGTAGGGGAACCTGTGGCTGGATGGATTCTTCCAGAAAGATGAAGATACAAGCTAAAAATCTCATATATGCGTTAATTAGCCTATTTTTTATCTGTTATTTTAATGATATTTTACTAGTAGCTAAAGGGCATTTTTGATGAAATCATTGTGGCCATTGTTTGTAGCTCAAGGAAGGAACCTTGCCAAGGAGATCCGGATAGTCCTGCTAGAAATAAGTTTTTAAAAAGCCCACATTACGCAAATGGGTTGGCTGAAAGCTAGCCTACGAGCTTTATAGTATGTACATAATGTGGCTATGTCATATGGTTAAACGATCTGCCATCTGCGAAATTAGGATCCTGGCACTGAAAAAAAAAGTATTGGCTAGTTGCTTAATCCATGCATGACTATATAAAATAAGGAATCTCCGATAGTAAGTTTCATATAAGGCTATAATAAAATTGCCCCCATTGTAGTTATCCATGGGTTGCCTCCATGTAACCGTGGGGCAAATTGAGAGGAAACAAAGCAGCTTAAAATTTTCTCTCAAAGAAAACCTCGTAACATTCCCAAAATGTGAAACCTAGACGGTACCTGTTAAGTGGTAGAAATAGGGTCTCTAACTCAAAGGGGAGCCACTATTACGTACTTGAAAAAAAGGGTATTTGCTTTGACGAATTTGTTGTCTCTTATTATTACACATGCTCGGTAAATTAGTTTTCAAATAACTAGGTAAGGGAAACAAAAAAGTATGTCAAAATCACGTATATGGAAGCGATACGAAAAAGGCGTTATGGCCTTAAAAGCACTCCCTAACCCAGATTCAGACCGATAAGTGAAAGAGAGTAAGTTGAAATGATATGAATAAGGGATACTCCTGTGTGTGTAAAAAAAAGAGCGTTACTTTCCGTTACGATCGTTTCGGATATTCCTTAAAGCTGATCTACGCATAAGAGAAACCAATGATTTAGACTATAAAAGATAGATCGGGTGAAAACATGCCGTCCTAACGTAGCCAAAAGTTTTGTCATTTCGCATTACATAGGGTATGCCATTTCGATATTTTATTTCTGTATATAAAAGGATAGCGGTTGATTAGGGCCTTTATTTAGACAGCTGATTAAACAGAGCATTGTTTAGGATGTAACCCCATTATAGCTTCGAGCTGTGTACAAAAGGTTCTTAACCTTATTGTTTGTTAACATTGAAATGAAGTTCCTTAGCGTTGGCCTTTTCGATGTAACTTTATTGACATTTATTAGTTATGAGCTTATAGGCTTAAAAGATATTAAGCTTGGTCACAGCAACGGATACTGGATTATTACTTTTATGGCTATAGTATAGCGGAGTTGTTGTTGAGCTAGCTTATTTGAAACAATACTTTTGTTTCATAAAAGCTATTAGCGACCTTTAAGCAGGCAAGCAAATAGTATTTCTATTAAATCACGTAAGAGACCAATAATCACTTTCCCGGTTGAAACCACTGGCTTGAACATAAAAGCATATGATGACAGAAACAATTAGGCTCTGCTCCATATCTTAACCATTTATTGGTTGCCATATTAGTAACTTAAAGTCGGTATGGTTAAAGATACTGTCTTGTCACTTTGGTTCCATAATTTGAAGTTCTGGTTGTGTCTAGCGTATCATTAGCGTTGAATCTAATTTCAGTGGTCATAGTCGCTTAGGAGCGGACTCGAATCACTTACTTAAAGATTTTCAGTCTTTTGCTCTAACCAACTAAGCTACCTAAACTGCTATAGGAATGGCAGACAAACCATTGATATTATTATCTAAGATTACTCAACAAAGCATGTATTAATGATTAAAGCTAGCCAAATAGGTTATGAAGTTGGTTTATGAAAAGGACTTTAAGTTCGTTCCATTGCTTGTGACAAATTGATCGAATTGATAGTGCGCTATGGGCTTATAGTTTGAATGGTTAAAACGTGCCGCTCATAACGGCAATATTGTAGGTTCGAATCCTGCTAAGCCCATATTTGTGATGGAAGCTCAATTTTTTCGTCTCTGGCCTTGCCTTTTTTTTTGGGTTACCTTTCTATGGAGTATCGCCAAGTGGTAAGGCATTGGTTTTTGATACCAACAAGCAAAGGTTCGAATCCTTTTACTTCAGCTCTGTACGACTATTATTTGTTTCAAAGGGTTATCATTTACCAAAAGTGTAATTTGTCCCTTTCCGCAATTCCTTTAGGCATGAAAGTTAAGAGGTTTCGTTTTGCCATATTATTGGCTTTATTTCTTAGAAATGTAGAAGCTAAAGGGTTAATGCATATTTGTCTATAAGTTAAGGTATTGGTTTTAGTTAGCAAAACCATCCGATTTGCCTGGCCAATAAGGATTTCATACAAAAAAACTACAAACAATAAAGGTAAAATAAAGTCAATTATCCACCCCAAAGGGTTAACTCCGTTATCACATAAAAAAATAAACAAGTTGCAAATATGCCACTACGAACAGCAAACAGACACGACTACAAAAATTAGAAAAAACCTGTCATCCACGATATAGATGAAGTATAATAGAATCCCTTAAATCTCTGAGTGAAGTATTTATATCCGTTAAGTTTTGACGAATTCCTATTCCTAACTCATTATTCTCAAGGAGAATTATATCTATAGGTATTTTCTCTATTTTTGCATATAAATCTGTTGTGTTTTGATAAATAGAATTGTATTCGCGTAGAAGATATTTCGGGACGGGTTGATAACATGACCAACTTGTAAACTCTTTTCAATAGATTCAGAATCCATGAGAACCCGACTAGCTAAACCATTTCAATCAACAAAGATTTTAGCTTTATTTTTATCTTCTGCAGTTACTTCTATAATATTTCCGATTGCCAAATTTCTTAACTATTAGATCATTTGCCAACTGAAGCCATTCTCTAATCCCTTGATAATGTTGGCCAGTAGCCATGATATTCTCATAGTTAAGAAAAAGACAAAAAGCATTATGAATAACATCTGACCATTCTTTATCATATATTTTGATAGAATTATATATTTCTAAAATATTAATTAATTTCTGACAGCAAGAAAGAGAATTCATGTTATTCATTAAATTCTTTGGTTTATATGCATACAGTCCCGCGGGGAGGCAAAGCCTGCCCCTTCAATAGAAGCTTTAACAACAATGCCTTATATTTGCTTGTTTCAGCGTATTTTGTGGATAGTTTCTCAGAAATCTATAGCATTCTGTTGGAACACATCCTGTCTTTTAACCTTCGTAGTTCTATGCATAGTTGATATTATAGCTCCAATCATGGCTACTAACAAAATAAGACTAGACACTGGAAACGGGACCAGATAATTGGTATAAAGTAAATTGCCCAATGCTTGCAAATTTGTCCAGCCTTATATCTTTTCAGCATACACTGTATATCTTGGATAGATTGTATTTGAATGGCTAGATAATACTGGGATGTAATCATTATCTAGAATGACAAAGATTTCTAACCGAGAAATTAATCCAATAGTACCACCTACCGGTAAATAGCGCAATATATTTTCATGAATTTCCGCTATTTTAATGTCTAACATCATCACTACAAATAAAAATAATACGGCAATAGCACCTATATAAACTATTGAAAAGATCATAGCAAAGAACTCAAGACCTGACAAAAGTAGTGAACCAGAAGTGTTGCAAGAAACGAGGATGAGAAGGGAAACGGAATGGACAGAGTTTCTAGCACATATGACCATAATAGTAAAAACTAAACTCAAGCCCGCAAAGACGTCAAAAAGTAGCATGGTTTTTTCGTTTATTTTTATTATCATATATTAATGACGGTTTGTTCTTATGTCAAATTTGACCCTAAAGATTTGGCAATCACGTAGTAGCACCAAGCTTATCATTACTTGGGGAAGACCCGATGCGATAAGGATACACAATCGAACGCCAAATTGATTTGCATAACCGCAAATGGCAAGCCATCCGGGCATGTTCCATTTGGTGATGGCGGTTGTTCAGGACTGGTTTCCTTTATAGCCGAAAGTTCTCCAAAAGTATGAAAAGCCGGAGGACTTTATATCATCCATTCCAGTGTGGTTGAATCTTATTCACCAGCCCGAGGACTCGAAGCACACTTGTCTTCGCTACTCAGAGTTTTAAGAACAACTACAAAAAGACGAAAGATCCCCAATACAAAGACATAAAAGCCAAAACTACTTAAAGCATTCCATTCGCCGTAAGCATCTGGATAATCGGGAATGCGACGGGGCATACCCGAAAGCCCTAAAAAATGCATTGGAAAAAAAGTCATATTTACACCAAAGAAAGTAATCCAAAAATAAATTTAACCCAAAGTCTCTAGATAATGAAACCCAGATATTTTACCTATCCAGTAGTAAAATCCTGCAAATAAAGCAAAAACAGCTCCCATAGAAAATACATAATAAAAATGTGCAACCACATAATAAGTATCGTATAAAGCAATGTCTATCCCAGAATTAGCCAAAACTATACCAGTAAGTCCTCCTACAGTGAACAAAAAAATAAAACCTACTGCAAATAACATGGATGTTTTATATTATATTGAACCTCCCCACATGATAGCAATCCAACTAAAAATTTTAATTCCAATAGGCACAGCAATAATCATAATGGCCGCTATAAAGTAAGCACATGTGTCCACATCTAACCCTACGGTAAACATATGATGAGCCCAAACAATAAATCCAAAAACTCCAATACTAATCATAACATATACCATGCCTAAATAGCCAAAGACAGGTTTTCTAGCAAAAGTAGAAACAACGTAACTAATAATACCAAATCCCGACAATATCAAAATATAAACCTCTAAATGACCAAAAAACCAAAACAAATACTAATATAAAACAGGATCTCCCCCTCCGGCAGGATCAAAAAAGCTGGTATTAAAGTTCCAATCGGTTAATAACATAGTAATCGCACCTGCTAATACAGGTAAAGATAATAAAAGTAGAAATGCTGTCACTAAAACAGACCAAACAAATAAAGGTAATCTATGTATGGTCATTCCAGGTCCGCGCATGTTCAATATAGTAGTTATGAAGTTAATAGAGCCCAAAATAGAGGAAACACCTGATAGGTGAAGACTAAAAATGGCTAAATCGACAGCTCCTCCAGAATGACTTGTTATACTACTTAAAGGGGGATAAACCATCCACCCAGTGCCACTACCTACCTCTATTAAAGCTGAACTTAATAAAAGCAACAGCGAAGACGGCAACAACCAAAACGAAATATTATTTAATCGCGGAAATGCCATATCGGGTGCACCTATAGGAATCGGAACAAACCAATTGCCAAATCCACCTATCATCGCCAGCGTAACCGAAAGGGATATCGTTAAAAAGGCGTGAGCGATTATTAACACATTATAAAGTTAATGATTTCCACCAAGGATTTAATGGCCAGGTTATGCTAATTCCATACGGATTAATACTAGAAGGCATGTACCCATTACTCCAGCCATGGCACCAAAAATGAGATATAAAGTGCCTATATCTTTATGGTTTATGGAAAACAGCCATCTCATAACAAAACGGTTCATTCCTGCAAAAGTGTTTTTCTTACCGCACAAAATATTGATAGGTATTAGAAAATAGAGGCTGCGTAATTAAGTAAAAGCATATTATAATGTTCCGTCTAAAGGAAAAAGCAAAGCCAAAAAATACTTTAGTTTCGTAATTGAATATTTATTATCCATACTACGGCAAAGCAAAAACTTTCATACGCCCAATAACTATGCATGGGCTGCCTAGTTAATTAATTGCAATGCTATGGTTTACATAAGACACAAAAAGATTAATTTCTATACAGAAAAAGCCAATAAAAAGGCACTAGATCATGTGATAAGATCTAAGCAATGCCATAATTTACATTTAAAGGCCAGAAGATAGGTGAAAAGAATAGCTAATTTGTTTCCATCTTGCAATGGGTGATTTATTTTAATGAAAGTAACTAATATTGCTTCTTTTTTTAACCAAACTTATAACCTATATTGGCGTCTTCAATCATTTTTCTAATTAAACTAAAGGTTACTAGGGTTAAACCATACATCACTTTTGGCACTGAAAAGACTTTAACTGCCAGACCGATCGAACAGATAAGAAAAAATCCCGTCAATGGCCCCGATCATTATTTGAAGAGGAGGAAAAAGCAGCTCACTTATGTTTTATAGAAAATACCTATAGATTTATATAACATTAACCATAAGGCCTCTTATATTAGGATATATGGCAATTTCCCTTTGAAATGTCTCGAGTGTATTTTTGATCCTATGAAAGAACATTTCTTTTGTTTTTGAGTTCAAATTGATCAAAGACTTCATTTTAAGACAGAAGATTCATTGTTTCGACAAAAACGTCTACTAAATGACTCTATAGGATTCCACTTTCCGTTTTTTCCTTCATGCACGATACTCTCTTTGTATGATTCCGGTAAAAACGCTGAAAATTAATCTGATCAACTTGCAGTATCTTTTAAACTTTGTCCTTTTTGAGTTTCGCATAAATTTTTTTTTAGATTTTGCCGTTGCATTGTAAGGTGCTTTAAAGTAAGTGCTCTTACAGGCAAGTCAGTGACCATTCTACGGCTATATGTCGTTGCTTTTTTTATTTATAAAATTGTATAAGAATGGATAGAAAGTTAGCTTTGAAAAGAGAGGCAGCTAAAAAAAACCATATCTTTGCAATGTGAAATTTCATTTCCTAACATATTCCTTACCCATTCTATAAATAAGCATTAAATGTTTTAAAGAAGATTCCTCAAATCAGATCAAAACAGTGCCTACAATCAGATCCTAAGGTTACTTCATTTGTATGCACTCTGCTCCGGCAACAGATAACTGTCTTAAGACATTTTATCATGTAACAATTAAACTTTGGTCACAAGTTTGCAGATAGTTAGTGTACGGATTCGTTTTATATACCGTTTCATTAAGGCGGTACATAAGTCTAAACCATCACTATATCATATTATAGTCTCTAAGTCTGGGCAGCCAAACCCTCAGTGCCTATTCTCCTTAACCAATGTTTACATTATGACACCATTCTTGCTGTATAGTCAACAGCCTGTTATAGAAAGTGGTTTCATAACTACATTTATGACGACATAGTCATTACTAAAAAAAATTACATTATAGCCTACTAATATATGGTTCAGTTTTACAGGATGCCGATTTCAATAGATAAGCCCATATTTGTTAACTTTAGGTAATATTAAATTTGCCTCTCGGTTTATGTTTAAGGGTTTAAGCTTTTTTCGTTCCGTCTGTTTCCTTACCAAAGAGGGCTTATGATTAGCTAATGGTAACTGAAGATAGGACCAAAACGATTAACCGAGACGTCGTTAAAACAAAGAACCGTTTCCGTTTTGCAGAAAAGTTCCTTTCGCTTAGTTTTACTTTTCAAGTTTCCAGGATGTTCTAAGGCAATCGAGATAATGGCATATAGTCTAGTCACTGGACTACAATATGCTAAAGCAGTTGTGTTACTAAGAATGCTGGCCGGTGAGCCACTAAAGGCAGAGTTTGAGGGCTTTTAGATTTTCTTATGGAAAACAGCTTTCATTCCCTTATATCCTTTCTTTCCTTTTACCAATGGGTAAGTGAAATTATTTTTGTATCTTTGGTAAGAAGATGGAACATTATAAGAATCTTGAAGGTTGGGTATTCAAAACAAGCCAAAATCTCAAAGTTTATTTTAATGAGCCCAATAAAGTAAAGCAACAAGACAATAATCTAATGACATAAAATAGTTACAAGTAAGTAAACAAAAACTTTTAACTTCTATAGATATGAAGAGGGCAAAAACCATAACCTCGGATGATTTTTCTCGAAGTTCCAGAAAATGCCCTAACCGGATCAATTTACCCATTTCACGCAATTTGGTTGGTTACGTGTCTTTTATAGCACCTTTTATGTTATGCCATATAGAAAGGGATTGTCTAGAATCGGTTGGATCCTTAAACTATGAAAACGACTTTCACATGATGGCGTAGGATAAGGCGAATCCTCTATCTAAGAAGAACGGGATGTGGTTCTTAGAGAATGTTTTCATCTCGGTGTTTTCTTTTTATACTCTAGTGTTTCCAGAGCTTTTTAGTGGTTGCATAGAATGGTCAAAGCCTTACAGACGACGAAATTGCTAAAAAGAAATATTTCTCACACGTGTTCTTTAGGAGAGATGGGTTTCTCACGAGTGCTTAAAGGATAGGCTATTGATATTTTCTTTCCCTTGGAATGGAATTCTTTTTACTTCCATAGCTCTTTCCCTCTAACTCCATCCTGTCACATCGTCGCCGTTGCTGCACCTTTTGTAATGTTACGTGGGTAGGAAAGCATAGAAATAAAATAACCGACGATATGCCTAGATAAACCAGTGGATATAGAGAGCGGATACGAAATAAAAGAAGATACGACGTCTGCAAGTCGGAAACGATCATTTCGTATCAAACAGTATAATCTCAGACTAGGCTATGAAAGCTAGAGAAGCGTGCTTGGTCCAAATCCAAGCACCCGGCCAAGACACTATATAAACAAAAAAGGTTCTCTGCCACATTGCTTAAGGGGTACGAGAGGATTGGTTTTTAAAAAACTACTTTTCTTTTATTTATTAGAACGGCATAAAAAACAAATAGTTGCTTTAACGCCTGCACTGAATATGGGCCTGTCCTATGACGTTCTAAACCCAGTTCACGTACCTTTAAAAGACAAACAGTCGACGTCAAAATACCAAACTTTCCTGTCGATGTGCATTGGGCTAGCTTTGAATTTCCTCATTTCACAAAGGTTTACTTTCTTGTTTCCACATTAAATCAACTACCAAATATCCCTAATGCTTAATGGCACAGGTAAAAAACAAACAAAAAAGCCCCTGGACCTGAAATCGTTGGTTTCGCATCGAATAGACATATAGATTAATAAGTAAGTAAACCAAAGTAATTAAGGCTTTTGAGGGCCAAAACTAAGAATAGACAGCGATGTGTCTTGCGTGTGCATCGAAGAGGACTTGAACCTCTAACCACCTGGTTCGAAGCCAGGCACTCTATCCAATTGAGCCATCAATGCTAAAAAAATGTAACTTGACATGGCTTTTTCCATAGGAACATTCATAAAAAATCCAGTGTATTTAACCATATCTTCTTTTTTAATGACGGTATCATTATTGAACATAATAATTCCTATCTTCTCATTCTCAGAATTTGAAGCCATTCCTTTGGAAAGTAACCTCATAAAGTTCACTATGTGATTGATATAGAGGAAAGGGATGAAATTTTTCTCGCCATGTTAGTTCGTATTTATTTGAAAGAAAGTAAGTTTTAACGGAATAAACTAAGTAAATGGAGCGCTAAAGCCAAATATGTATCCATAGCTATGCAGAGACGGAGAAAAATAGATAGGTATAATTGAAAGATGAAAAACTACGCAAACGAGTTAACATTTATATAGTTTTAAATCATAGAATCAAATTTCAAAATGAGCCCAATGCAACTACTTTTTGCTTCGTTTTATGGGATTTTGTTATTTGATTTAATTGGCAAAAATGGATAAGAAACGAATAGACGAGTAAGGTATTAATTGCAATTCTTTTAATTTGAGTCAACTTAAACCATTTTATTTCCTTGCGCTTTATTGCTTTGTTTGGCAATGTTTATTTCTTTGCTTTGCTTGAGCTAAGTTTTTTATGACCTGCTGGGCGATTTAAACTTTCTGACGTTAATGGATAAAAGCAAATAATTCTACAATGATATTTAGATATGAAATTGAAGGTCAGCCTCCATTATATGACATTAAAATTACATCGTAAATTCTGATAGTAATAGTATTTTTTTCTTCCGAAAATCCCTGACCAATTTTTTGTCTTTTCACTCCCTAAAAGAAACAAAGGAAAAAATGATTTGCCATTATGTTTTTTTTGAATCTTTTGTTTTCTTTATCGCGGTTAAACGAAGGGATGAGCTCATGTTTGCCCTTTTTCACAAAAGGGCGGTCTGGATTGGAGATTATCATGGCATAATAATCTCCATTAGACGGTACCATCTGCCTAAAGCATTTAATGTTTTAATGCTTCTGAGTATAGCAGGACTTGAACCTGCGACCATTAGATTAAAAGTCCAATGCTCTACCAACTGAGCTATATACCCAAATATTATTCTATTATTATTAATATTAATTAGAAGAGAGATTTCTATGTGGTAATTAAACGAAAAAAAACAACTCTGATGCGAGTTTTTCTTTGATTTTTCCTTTCTTTGGGATGTTCGGCAATGAAATTACGATTTTCACAGAAATTACTTAACGAAAGAAAGCTTAAGACAACAATTAGACAACATAACTTATGAATACTGGAAATGTTTAACCCGAAACTCTTAATTCTATTTGTAGCGTTACTAATCCAATTCTTGCCATTGCAAGCCTTACAAGAAATGGGAAATAATGAATGCAAGCTATACAAGAATTGCTTGAAATAAAGGCTACAAGCTGTACGGAAAATACAAAAATTAGGAAATTGCCATTACAAAGTAACGGCACGGAAGAGCTATTGTGGATTTGTAGAAAACATTTTTATCCTTAAGGATTGCTCGTAATGCGCTTGGATCCATTACCTGTAAAGATGGCCATTTATTGTTAATGAATACTGATTCTTTATATAACGACATGATAAAGAGAGTGGCGGGAAAGACTAATTCAAGTTGTATCAATTCCAAATGGATCGGTGGTTTCTCAACCAATTGGACACATATGAGACGTGAAGAACGCCCGCATTCCAGTCCACGTTTCTTAAAGATGTAGAAATGCTTTGAAGGATTGATAACACGCGAAATCCCAGATAGTTTAGTTGTACTGAATGTACGTAAAGATTTTATAGCTATATCCGAAGCCAATCGATCGTGAATCTCTATTGTATCTCTGATAGATTCCATCTCTCCGGAGGAATTGCATAAATTAGTTACTTATCCTATTTCCGTAAATAGTGATTCCGTATGGTTTACAAATCCATTCCGTTAATCGATTACGAAAACAATCATTCATTCGAAAAAAGCCCAAAGACCAGCTAGAAAGGCTCGAAAACCCACCGATAAAGCCATTCAGATTCGCATAAAAGCCAATAGGCCTTAAACAATCAAATATTAATAGCCTGTCCATGTTGTTTTTAATTGAAATCGCTAAAGTTGCTATCAAATTGCATAGTATTACTGCTTTTTAAGAGACAAGGATAATCCAGGCTTCACTAGACCCAAAGGTTTTGATGAAATGCTTTTGCTGCACGAGTACCGCCTGGAATGATATCGGATACGTTATGTCATTTTCTTGAGAGCATTAAGATCAAGAAATTTATGCGATTTGATCGCTAGACTTAATTGCAAAAAAAAAACATTTATTTGACATTATAGGATTAATGGAATCATGACTGATTATTTAACTAAGACCTTATTGGAATTTGCTTTTGTATCAGTTTTATTTTTTCGAATGGAAGTTTCTATGTCATGTGGGAACTCTCCGATTGTATCTTTGCAGCTAATATTTTCTATTGTATGGCTACGTCAATTCAGACGATTGGCCCATGAAACGAAGCCGGGGAAAGGGTTTTTTTGACATAAGTTCTAATAGAAAAGCCGGGAAGGCGTCAATTAACAGATATTGGCTACCTGCTGATGTGGTGAATGGAGAAAGCGTTAATTGGCTTGATCTGACATAACAAACATTTGCATTTTGCTGCCTGCTCTATACCTCTAAGCCAACTGTCTTAGGGGATGTAAAGTGCAGGAATATACGAAATTTCATTAAGGACATAGCTGGGATAATGGCAAATAGAAAGTTTCAAATTAAACGCTAATATGATATAAGTTTGCCTTTTGTTCCTTATTTTAGGCCACTTATCTGCGATAGTTTTGTTTGAGCCAGTTTATGGGCATTTTAATGCTGATTGAGAATTCTGTCGGCAGATAATTTATTTGTAGCCATTGATTACGCGTGGGAAAATAGCTCAGTTGGTTAGAGTGCTGGTTTGTCATATCAGAAGCCGCGGGTTCGATTCCCGTTTTTCTCGAATCAATAGGGCATGGGCGGTCTAGTCTTCCGCATGAAATTTGCTGCAGCAGGTTGCGGGTCCATCGGTAACCAAACGGAACCAAGCCGTACGACTTGTAAGTATCCTTTGCTGGTGTGTGATCTGAATCGCTCCTCCGTTCACCCCCAAGGAAGTGTAATATAGGTAGTACCAATAGATCCACTTTGCACATTCCATTCTATCAGGTTTTTCCACCATAAAGTTTATGATAGTTGCATCCTTATCCCCAAGTCCAGAATACCAGTTGTCCAGGGGTCTAACAACCAGTTCCATCACTGTTCCCCCGGAAACACACCGAACCGCTTAGCATACCTATCGCTATGCTCAGGCTCGGAAGTAATTCTGTTTCAGATGCAGAGCGGATGGGTGGGATCCTTTTATCTTTGATCTAGTATTTTTTCCGCTTTCTTCACCTGCGCCAACATTTTTAGATCTAATCATTAACCATGTACGTTAATAAGTTTCAGTCAATAGAACTATGTTCATACATCCTAATGTGCCAGTTATTTCATTTGCGGGGAACCAGAAAATCCTGGAAACAACGAGAATAGCCATCACGCTTTTGCCATATCATGGTGCGGCTTCGGACGGAAGTAAAGGCAAACAGTCGGGCGCCAATAGTGCTGCAATGGATAGGATGATCTTTGCAACTTTGGGAGGCGATAAAGTAAGGTAAATAAGTGGAAACGAGAGTACGGATAGATTGTAATGCTCCCGGATACACGTTGGAAAAACCAGTAAAGCTGGCCTTATTTGCAAATACACATTGTAAAAACCTGGCCTTATTATTGTTTATTTGCCGGCATTATTCCTGCTTATTTTAGGCCTTATTTTCCGATTGTCGGATACACTAAGGAAAAACCGTTAGTTTTTGCAGAACCGTGAGGATTCAAGTCCCTCTATCCTCAGTGAATAGTATAGGGGCAAAAGTCACAAAATTTCTGGTTTGTAAGAGTTCGTTAGGAAAGAGTATCTGTTCCGGACAAGGAAAAGAAAAGTGGATCTCAATAAGCAACCTTTTTCTATTCAAAAGCTTGCTTATTGAGAAAAAGTCATATGTCGAAGTCATAGATACGGATAGTTGCTATGTTTTTGCTTGGCCGGGATAACAACATAACAAGGAAACTTGATTTTTGGCCACCGTAACCTAAAAGTGATATTGATTAGCTTATGATCCTGTTAGCAGACAATGCTTGATGAATAGCAAAAATAACAAAATATTTTACAAGCACCTTTTTTTTACAAACCATCATAAATATCACAAACATCGCTTGGAATAAAAGACCAAACAAGAATAAGGGAAAGCAAAATGGACTTCGCCTCATTATTCCCCGGTGTGATCCGTTGGTCTTGTAAAATAGCCAGCGCTATTATATTAGTAATGTAAACTCCAATCAAAGGCAAAAAGAAATCGTCAAGACCTCCTGCCAATAGCTGAAATATTCAGCTGACTTTCAAGCCTTAGCAAAGGAATGGCTGCCCTTAGAGCTGTAGAAGCAGAAGGCTTGAAGCGCAAGATGAAAAATGAATGAGTGTAAGCTTCGTGGCCTGACAATTAACAGTGCTGATTATACTTAAGGACTCGTCATCATAGCAGCGGGAGAGAGCAGGGCAACGACAGATTGGGGATCGCCATTGAGCCTTTTTGAACGTCCGAAAAGGGTAAGTTATTGATAGCTTTGTCTAAGATAGGCCATCTACGCTCGCCGCGCTCCCCACGGAGTATGGCTCGCGTCCAGACTTTCGGTTGGGAAACGGAGTAACTTTCAAAAGCTCCCCCAAAGGAGGGCCGGCCAAGCCGTATGTTTTTGAAAATGGGATTTTTCCTTAAGCTTTAAAGCCGACGCGGAAACCCATTAATTTTTAATAATGTAGTAGATAATGATAAATCGTATATAATAAATGTAATGTGTGTTAGAGCATGTATCATTTCGATTACGTATTGAATTGACCTTTCTACATAACTTAAGACAAGCCTAACCTTGTGTCATGATTAAATAGGAAAGGGCTCGATACAATGGGAAGAGCCGTATGAGGCCATCAGTTTCATGTACGGTTCGGAAGCCAGGCTTATGTAATAATGCTGAAGCCTAGGATAACTGCATAGTTTCAGTTCTATTTCGTTGCGCGAAGGCGCCCTATGATATTCGGTGAACCCGTTAAAATACGAAAACATAAGTTATGATGGAAGCAGGAATCTAATTAAACTATTACACTTGCGTAATATGGTTTTGGCGAATGCAGGACTCAAAAGCCCCAAAGTGGAAGAGCCAAAAATTATTTTGTCAAAGCCACATAAACCCAATATTATTTTGCTAAAACCATTAGACAGGAAAATGGTTTGGATTGAATTGACCAAGATTTGGCGTGATCGTGAAAAGGTCAAGGGGTTGATTCTCAATCTGATGAAGGGCGGATATACTGTAGCTATCGCGGGGTTCATAGTTTTTTTTTCTAGGAGTCTTTTTTGCAAAAGTAAAAATAGCAAAGTACAAAGGAATAAAAGATTCCCTAGAAATCTAAAAGTCAAATCCCATATGAATAGGAACAGAAATGCAATATTAAACAAAAAAAATGACACATTTCGCAGGAATAGAACATTCAGAATTCTAAATATGAACCCAATAAAACGTAACATTGTAATAAGAGAGATTCATAACGTATCAATCAATTCCGTTCAAGTGCGTCAGGGCAGTAAAGTTTTTTGAAATCCTGGACTGGGCAGTGCCGGCGAGAAGTGTGCTTTGGTCTAAATCCAAGCAACCCGGGAGAGTGGCTGAGTGGTTAAAAGCGACAGACTGTAAATCTGTTGGAAACCCTTCTTCGCAGGTTCAAATCCTGCCTCTCCTAATAAAGTATTTGAACCTTTTCTTTATTCTTAAATAGCTTTCTTGCATTTAATGGGTGTTGGGACAGACCCAAGCACTAGATAAGATTTGAATGCTTAAATAGCATTTTTCGAAAGGAGTTTAAGCGAGTTCGTCGCAAACCATTTATTCCCAATCAAGGGCGCCTTTCCTCCATTCGATGAGAAAACCAATAGTCAAAATCCAAACAAATAGCATCATAGACCAAAATCCATACTAACCTATCTTTTCTAAAAAAACTGCCCAAGGAAATAAAAAAGTTACTTCTAAATCGAAAATAATAAATAGAAAAAGGACCAAATAAAATCATATATCAAATCGACTTCTAGCATCACTAAAGAGATCGAACCCACGCTCGTAAGCTGACAATTTTTCTGGATCTGCCGTTTTTTTACCTGTAAATGTAAAAGAAACCATGATTAGGATAAAAGAAAGTAGCAAACTGAAGATAAAACAAATTGCAATAGGTGCAAACTCATCCATCGTTAAATACTTAAACAGAAAAGGATAAAAATCCACCACAGACGGCTCTAACGTACTACAAATGCTAGGCCATATATAGATTAGCTGCTGTATGCAAGCATCAGACGTTTGTTGGGTATCTCTTAATAAAGGCAGTAGCTGTTTGACTGTCTGCGGATAATAATTATCCCCCATTTCATGGTATTTACGAATGCATAAATTGGCTTTCCTTACAAATCCAGTAAAAGGTTCACCATAAGGGGAACCCTTGGATAAATAATCTCTTAGATTAGGTAATATTACCTGATGTAATTCATTTAAGGGTCTCGCCAAAGCTTCCCTTCCCGTGCTGTTATCGTTTTCAGTAAGGTATATAATATGATTAAGATGAGCGTCGAAAGAGTTCTTCAATGTCTGATATTCTCTCAAATTTCTAAGCAATGGATCCATATTTTCAATTTTTCTTTAAAATACTTAGGTATAGCAAAGACTTACTTAAGCTCTGCGGTCTGTTTCTGATGTTTATGGATATTCTTTGAATAATTTAAGAAATACAACAAATAATTTATATCAAATAGAAGAAAGAATTGATAATAATTTCTTAAAATTTATTAAGGATATCTGATCGTGTATCAAGAGGTAAATCTATTGAAAATATAGATGTTCCAGAAATGGTTAATAATGTAATCAAGAAAGACCATTTTTATTTGAGTCTATAGAAACAAATACAGTATCTACTCAAACTGAAAATATTCAATTAGATAATATTAATTGAATATATCCTTATTCAAAGCCAGTTCTCGTAACCTTTATTCAAAGCCAGTTCTTGTATCCTTATTTAAAGCCAGTTCTCGTAACCTTTATTCAAAGCCAGTTTTGACCAAAATATTCACCTTATCTTACAAAATTGATGTCAAATGACCTTTTTATTAAAAAAAAGAAATATGGCCAGATGGGTTTAGAGCGAATTTTTTTTTTACAACAAAGATTGCTATGGCGCAACCCGTTTGGATTGGCCGAATAGGTTCTTATTAATCGATTGTTATTATACAAGAATTCTTGTATCGCTCATGCAGATCTTCCATCTACCGGAAACCAAAGGATTCATTGCTTTTCCTTTTTTGTCGAACTTGTATAAACACAACCCTATTTGCACCTATCAGTTACGAACTTGCTATTGTTATGAAAGACAACCCCTAGGCTCAGTCACAGCAACGAGTACCGAACCGTCGTTCCCACGGCTACAGTACCAGGAGTTGCTGCTGAGCCAGCCCGTTCAAAACAGTACTTCTGTCTAGCAGAAACTATTAGCGACATCCCTAGAACAGTATTCGTATCGTGAACCAATGGCCACTTTTCCGGTCGAAGGAAATGCCTAATAAATAGTCAAATACTGCACTCTTTAGCTACTGTACTCCGGAAACAAAGTAAGGGAAAGCCCCGTACGTCAAGAGCTGCACTGCTATGAATCAAAGACTGTCTGCTCGCCGTTTCCGGCCAGTATTGCGGGTTCAATGGCTTTATACGAATTAGCTGTTTTTGACCCATCCGATCCCCAGAAATGGAAATTGTTAATACTGGCACTGTACCTTAAGTGGGAGATGGAATAGCCCGCATTCATGGTTCGAACAAAGTAATGGCTGGAGAATTGGTAGAATCTGAAGATGGTACAGTAGGCATCGCTTTGAATTTAGAATCTGATAATGTTGGCTAAGTACTGATGGGCGATGGTTCGACCATACAGGAAGGGGGTTCCGTAAAAGCAACGGGAAAAATTGCGCAAATACCAGTTAGTAATTCTTTCTTAGGCCTTTAAGCCAGTAAATGCTTTGGCCCAACCGATCGATGGAAAGGGTCAAATCCCAGCTTCTGAGTCTAGATCAATTGAGTCTCCCGCACCATATGGGAATTATTTCAAGACGTTCCGGTGGCGGAAAACGACCCGAATCTGCAGGAATTCGGGAAGGTTGAAGCAATGGCCAAACCTCCTTGAGGCTACAGCAATAACGTCATAAGCAATGACACTTAACTAAAGCACTTTATCCTCGCTTTCCACCTTTTATCTAGGGTTAGGAGGATCACGCGCCATAATGCCGGATCTCCATCTTTCTTTGTTGGTTGCTCTCCAGTCGCAGAATTATGAATAGTTTCACTAAAAATAAGTTTATTGGCTTGAAAAAAAAAATGAACCAATCCTTTAGCCTGGCAACCTGTACTATTTTTGCTGCCTCCAGCAACCTGTTGCAACTAACTTCATATTCAGGATGAAACAAGACAATTATGCCAGATAGTAAGGAATTACAAGTTTTCTGCACTAGAAAAAGCTAATAAATGGACTCGACCCATTATATATTTTTCCAGTAGTCATTTTAGGGACGTTTGCATGTACTGTGGGTCTTGCGGTTCCGGAACCATCAATGATTGGTGAACCAGCAAATCCTTTTGCGACTCCATTGGAAATATTACCCGAATGGTACTTTTTCCCTGTCTTTCAAATACTTCGTACAGTTCCCAATAAATTATTGGGGGTCCTCTTAATGGCGTCCGTACCGGCGGGCTCGTTGACCGTTCCTTTCATAGAAAATGTAAATAGGTTCCAAAATCCGTTTCGACGCCCTAAAATCTTAACCACGAAGGCACCCGCTTGCCCAAAATAAAATGAATTAGCCGGATTGCTGCTTTATGACACTTGCTAGACCTATAAAAAATGTTATGATCTCCAGACCTATAAAAAATATTATGATCGCAGAAAACAAACATAATCAATGCGATATAGCCAGTCTTTGCTATGGCATGCGATAAGCCATATTCGCGATCAGCTGCATTGTCTGGCCTGGCAAAGCAATATGCAGCGATGGCAAGCGATTGGCGCGTAGGCCTTTTAGATAGAAAGTAACGAAAACATGCAGAGACAGGAATCAGCCAAAGAGTGCGGGAGATTGATTGCAATACTTATCAGTCAAATAGTTAGAAAGTTGGCCTGCTATGATTTAACGGTGCTAACCAAGTGGAAGAGCCGTCACTCTTAGGATAAGAGTGACTCTGTGGGATAACAAGCTGATCAAAACATCTTAGGGAAGGTTTAGCACCTCGATGCTGAAAGCCATAATCAATGCGCTAATGCCTTTTAGTTAGCGTGCTATGATAATATATATTTATTAATCTGGTTGTTTTTTTTTACCATTATCTTTGTCCCTGCAATCATGATCATTAACCGGATTATGCGGTTTCTTTTGTTTGCATTTCTTATAGCTATTATTTGAATTAGTATCTTGGAGTGAATTGCAAGTTTGTTGCTTAAATTGGCTTTTATCTAAAGCTTTTATTTTTTCAGCAAATATTCTTTGGTGGTTAAAGTATTTTGTAAAGTTAAGAAAGATCCGTAACCATATTTCTTTTTCAATAATGCAAATGCAAAAACGGGCTCAATAAGAATCTGTTTTTCTGGAGTTCCAAAGGCTAGCATGACATCGTTATGTACGTAAAGACCTAGAGTGTGGAAACCTAGAAATAAGCTAGCCCAACTTAAATGGGATATTATTGCTTCTTTATGCTCCAACATTCTTGACAATACATTGTCTTTGTTTTGTTCCGGATCATAATCCCTAATGAAGAATATGGCCCCTACCATGATAAACCCAGCAATATATTGGTGATGGGTATAAAGTGGGTGGTAAAATCTTGTGCTATAAAAGCATAAGCAGGTAAGGCGAATCCAAACAGCAAACAAAGCACAACTATGATTCGTTTATAGGATTTGAACCCGGTTCGAAGCCATTCCTTTGACACCTTAAACTGGCAAATTCTACCGTGGAATACGCAATCACGAAGGGTAGGATAAAGCTAAACATCCCTTTGATAGCTAGGTCGCGGGTCTGCTGCCTAACGGCCTCTAGTCTTCGCTTATCCACAAAATACCGTACAGGAAAGGTTGTTATGCGGGTAGGGAAGAAAAGCAAGGAACGGACGACTTGGGGGACAAAGTAAAGATAAAGGGATTGGATGATTTTTCTCTGAAATTTTTATTCATACCCACATGCCGGATAGTAACAATTTTAGGGAATTTATCTTATCCTTAAACTTATTAACCGATCTTTTAAATGGGCGTAGGTTTGCTTGCATAGGACTAGCGGGTATGTCTAACTCTGATCAATTTATACTTTCTTTCGAAGATTCTGTTATTAAAATAGCAGTTTCTATGCTTAAAGCTTATTCGAATCCCAGTCTTCCTCCAGCTCTAAACGCTCTTTACATACTCTGTCATAATGAAGAAAAGGAAAAAAAGAAAGAAGGTCTATTAAATAGAATAGTAATGGAGACTATATGGGACTTAAGTCCCGATTCTAATGAAAGTCAATAAATTCTAGGGAACATTCGATGCTTTCTGGGATTAGGAAAAACTTTCATTTATCGGTAAGAGCCCCAGTTTTTTAGATAAATAAAGTAAATTATCTAAAGCTAAAACGACGAAATAACTATCTATGATCAAAAATGAATGCCCAGTCGGGGCTGTATGATTTGAAATAGGTTAAATGCTATTATTACGATTACTATCATGGCTAGATGACTTTTTGTGCTTAAGTAGCCCATGTTTTCTGTACTCGATTAGCATTCGGTAGATCATCCAACTCTAAGCAATATAAGTTATTGGTGGGGATTTGGTTCGTTAGCTGGTTTTTGTTTGGTCATTTAAGTCATTAGTGGTGTTTTTTTAGCTATGCATTATACACCTCATGTTGATTTAGCTTTCAACAGCGTAGAACATATCATGAGAGATGTGAAGGGAGGCTGGTTGCTTTGCTACATATATGCAAATGGGGCTAGTATGTTTTTTATTGTAGTTCATATTTATATTTTTTGTGGTTTGTATTATGGAAGTTACACTAGTCCTAGGGAATTTGTTTGGTGCGTTGGAGTGGTCATTCCTTTATTAATGATCGTTACTGCTTTTATAGGCTATGTATTTTCTTGGGGTTAAATGAGTTTTTGGGGAGCTACCGTAATTACTAGTTTAGCAAGTGCCATATTTGTGATAGGAGATACCATAGTTACTTGGCTATGGGGTGGGTTTTCTGTAGATAATGCTACCTTGAATCGTTTTTTCAGTTCCTATCACCTATTACTTTCTATAATTGCAGGCGCTAGTCTTATTCATTTGGCTGCATTGTATGAATACGGATCTAATAATCTATTGGGTCTAAATTCGTTTGTAGATAGAATTGCTTTTTATCTCTATTTCTACGTCAAAGATTTGGTAGGTTGGGTAGCATTTGCCATCTTTTTCTCCATTTGGCTATTTTATTCCTTTAATGCTTTAGGACATTTTGATAATTATATCCCTGCGAATCCGATGTTCATTCTGGCTCATATTGTACTGGAACGGTATTTTTTACCGATTTATGTCATTTTGTGAAGTATCCCTGACAAATTAGGAGGAGTGGCCGCTACAGGATTAGTTTTTGCGCTATCATTGGTTTTGTTTTTTATTAACATTTCTGCAGTACGGAGTTCGAGTTTCTGATTGATTTATTAGAGAATGTTTTGGTTGTTTCTGGCCGATTGCTTACTTTTGGGCTGGATTGGATGTTAACCTGTAGAGGCATCGTATGTTACTATTGGATAAGTGGTTTTTGCAATGTCTTTTTTCTATTTTGTAAGCACTCCTATTATTAGTCAAATAGAAGCGATATTAACTAGGAATGACGACTCGAAGGAAATAAAATGATAATGTTGTTTACATTATTTTGCTAGCATGGACAGATTATTTACGAATGCCGACTCGAAAAGGAGTCGGCACCCCTTCTATTTCTTAAAGTTCAATAACCAAAAAACATCAAAACAAAGCGGATTTATAGGTATATTAATTATTATGTGCGTTATTTGATAAGAATTCAGAAGATAGTTTCTTTATAAGCAAAAATATAACCTTATAGAAATGGCTTCAGCATTTCACAGATCAACAAGGTTTCGCATCGATCAAATATGCCTGAAAGCCAAAGTAAAATTGTCAATTGCTTTGTACGAGCGAAATTTGCGATTCTTAGAATGGTTATCGATTAATTCTTTTTGATTGCATTACGGCTAATGGCTAAACGATGGCAACTGGAAGCGAAAAAAGGCAATATCATGGTTTCTGCTTTAAGAAAAATAGGGTCGTGAAGGCGACAAAGACTAATGAGAATATCTGAAAAAAAGACATTCTAACCTAACTGTTGAGGCTATGAAATGATTTCGTTAAATTTTGTGGATGTTTTGGAAACCATAGGGAATTTGCATAGCCTATAGCTTTTAAACGATGCATAAACAAATATTTTAGGATACCATCCAAACTGGTAAGACTATCGTTAGCGAATTGTGTGGCTTACGCAGCTCTTTAGGTGGAGCCTTTCTATTATCGGGAAACGGCAAGTCGGTTCGAGTCCGGTCGTAGGCTGGTGGAAAAAAGGCAGAAAGGAAATCAATATGGCATTGAGTAGACAAATCAAGAATTTCACTTCGAATCTTGGACCTTAACACCTTGCTGCTCATGGTGTCCTATGATCAGTATCGGAAATGGATGGGGAAGTAGTAGAACGTGCGGAACCGCATATTGGATTATTTCAGTGCGACACAAAGCTGCTGCTGCCGAGTCGACATATTTTATGTTGCCAGCGATGCCCTGCTTGTCCCCTGGCACGGATGACACATAAAGGCAACTTTTGTGGCATAAGCATTAAGTCTGAAAAGGCCAAGCGATTCAAGTGAGGCCCCTGGGGAACGGAATTAAAAGGTCATGAAGGTGGCCTCGTCACCTATATTAAGGATCTAGTCAGAAAGAAACTTTGCTCTCTTCGATTGTTATGCAAGTTAATCATCGGGGTTTCTTGAAAACAAAGACACGTCGGCGGGTGTTGGAGTGCCCGCTAAAGACGCACGCGCGTGCCCCGCGGGGTGATATCGTAACCAGTACCCTCTGCATCTCAGCGCAGTAGAACGTGTGACTGGCCCTGGATCCTATTTTCACTCATATCGGAAGAAATAGGTTAACTGCAAAGAACAAACCGAATCCCCAGGGCAGTTAGGATGGCACCATTGGCAAAGACTTTGCTAGAAATGCTTAGGCACTGGATGTGGCAGGCCCATTGGCTAAACTAAAAGCATAGCGAAAAAGGAACCCAAAACAAAAACCAACCAGACCAGTCAAAAAAGCATGACCAGGCAGTCAAGCCAGGAAGGCCAAGTCATTTGACGGAAATGGTAAGGCCCCTTTTCGAACTGAATGCTAATGAGATTTCTTTCATTGGAAAAGAAAAACTGGGCCACCTTGCCTGTAGCAAAGTGGCGTGAGCCGTATGCGAGAAAACTTGCATGTACGGTTCTATTGGGGGGATTTAGCTGATAGAAAAGAAGCGCCTATCCAACTAGAGGAACAGAAAAATTAATCGAGTATAAAACGTATCTTTAAGCTTTACCTCATTTTGATCGTTCAGAGGGCGACCGTGGAGCCATCAAATGAAGCCAAGCGTTGCAAGGAAGCGCAGCAAAGCGAGTATTTTTTATTGAAATATAAGATATGGCAGAGACTCTAATATGTCATAAAAAAAGATAACCAGACACAGCCAACATTTGCCATATTTTTCACTATATCTTTAAGTGGCAGTTGAATGGAGAGTCTTGTGAATGCGAAACGCTAGTGAAATGATCAACTGGATAAGCCTTGGACATAAGGTTTTTTTCTTTCGCATTTTTCCTTGTGTGTATCGGAGATCTGAAGCGAATGCACCAAAAAAGAGGGAAACTAAGATTTGACATGGATATCGTAAACATTTGAAGCATAACTGTACGCTCACATGACCTTTGCTAAAGGATAAGAGCATTTAATGGAACCGGTGAATTATGCATTTGCTTACTAGATGTGTAAGACAGAAAGTTCGCAGTACCAAGACACTATATAAACAAAAAAGGCTGCTAGTGTCATAGAAGGGAAGGAGTTTAGATTAATGGCTTTAAGATTAATGCTTTCCATTTGAGCTGTTAAGAGCAAAGTTCATGTCAGTTAGAACATCTGGATGAGGGATTAGTCAGTTAATTTAACCGCTTTGTGAGATGTTATTGGAATGTATGAGTTTCGAGGCCAGAGCACAACAACGCGTTTTATTTGCCTTAACTAGTCTTTTCATAGCGTGCATGGAATGGGGTAAAAAAGCGGTTTCGTACTTTTTTTAGCTTTTAGGACAAAGCAAAGCCTTTAACTTACGTTTACTGCTTCGTTAGCGTTACAGATGAAGGTAAAGATTTGGATGTTCTCTTAATGTGAAATCGTTTCTGTTCGGTAGCAACTAAACTCTGTTCTTTTACGGTCACTCAAATCAAAGAGCCGTATGATAGGCAACTATCTAGTACGGTTTAGAGAGCACTTGATTATATGATGCAAGTGACACAGCTTTGGCTGGCATCAAGTAACTTTTCACTCTATTTATGTTTCTATGATGGCTTAAGAACACGCTTATCCTTTAGCCGTAGAAAGACTTTGTAATTGCGAGGTACCGTTATGAGCCTAATATATATGGGTGTTATTTTGTGAAATAACTTGAATTTCGAATCACTTACTTGCTTTAACTACTTATGCGATGGACGTGGGAGCATTAATTCTCTTTCCGTGGGCTTTTGAGGAATGAGAGAAACTTCTCGAATTCCATGAAAGAGTTTCGGGAGCCAGGATGTATACTAGTTACATATGACCAGGTGGAGTGGCACAAGATTTGCCTTTGGGCTTGGGTGAAGATATTTTTTTATTCACATAACAATTTGCTTCTCGTATTGACGAATCAGAAGAGATGTCAACCAATAACCGTGTCTGGAAACAATGATTAATAGACATTGGCACTGTCACTACACAGCAAGCCTTGGATTGGGGATTTAGTGGTGTAATGTTAAGAGGTTGTGCGACACGAAGACATCGATTGCGATACGGAAAAAGTTTCTATTGGGTAACGGTTTTGTCTGACCCTATTCAAGCACGCTTCGACTGTAAAGGCTTAGTGTGACGCCTTGATAATAACGTCTATTTAGATGAAGGCTAGGGCGAGCCGAAGGAAGGACAGCGCAGGCAAATGTGTATAAGCTCAGTAAAGCATGACCAGAACTAGGCTATGGCTATCTTAGAGAAGTCGGTCTAATGGACTGTGAACGGATTCGCCTTTAGCCTCTGGGCACGTCGAAACCGCATAGGTTCACCGGGGTGGAGCACGGTCCGCCGAAATCGGAATAGAGTAGATGCTATTGACGAAACGTGACAAGCCTATATCCATATAGATGTCCTATGTATAAGGTTAAATACATTACGAGATATGGGTAGAGGAAGGCTCAAAGACTAAAGGCTGGGCCCCATTGCGTGATTTTCTTTTTCGGCATCAAATTAGATAGGAAGATAGTCTATCTGACTAAAGAAAATTAGGCTTTCATTACGGATCGATTCAAGCGGAAAGAAAGGCATAAAAGGTTTAGCCACAGAGTGTAATTGAGTGAAATAATGCTAAATAATTTGTCAACCTCTGATCGCAGAATATGTAAACTTAAGAAAAAGACTTAGCGGATCACTGAGAGATCCCGTCCATTGTCAAATTGCGTATCGCAACGTAATGGCTGTTGCCGCAAGTATAGCATGTGTTTTGGTTTTGGGGTCGATTCCTTATGGCTATAAACCATATAGCCAGTAATATGAGGTCAGTAAATAGATCTTTGCTGCTTATGTTGGCAAAAAATGACTCAAATGAGCTAAAGACAGGCATTGCGGGAAATGGTTTGGATTTTTGACTAGAATTTGCTGGCTGCTATAAGCAGGCGTTCATATATAGACTAAGAATGTTTTTGGTTTCTAAGCGCCTGCCCGTAAACATGTCATAGGATTGAGAATGCATATGAGCCGTATGAAGGGTAATTTTCATGTATGGTTCTTAGGAAGGGAAAGCCAAATAAAAGGGCCCATCTACTTCAACCGGGAGTATGTCGGGATCCGTGAAAAGCAGCACCTTATGATGTTTATGACTAATCGGATTTTGACATATCAGTAGGTACTAGGGGAGATTGTTATGATTGTTATTGCATTTGTATTGAAGAAATGTGACAAAGTATTCGAATTATTGTGTAATGCTTTAACTAGATGCTCAATGGCATGATTAGAGTTGGTAATCGTAAGTTATGTCCTCCGTCACGGCCTTAAATGAAGTAATTCATGGAATCTTCGATCCATCACCTTAAACTTTATACAGAAGGGTTTTCTGTACCAGCTTCTTTCACCCATACCGCAGTTGAAGCATTTAAAGGGGAATTTGGCATGTTTTCGGTCAGTAACGGAACCAATCGTTCCTATTGCCGTAAAATAAGAGCGCCTGGCTTTGCTCATTTACAAGGACTTGATTTTATGTCCAAATATTACATGCTAGCTGATGTAGTCACCATTATAGGTACTTAAGATATTGTATTTGGAGAAGTAGATAGATAGAGGTACAAACTTTGAAACTAAGAATATATCTAGCATTTAGCGGCTTAGCCTTTGAGGCCTTTGCCATGGTTTAAGTTTTTTTTTATCCAGCACCATGTTATAATATAATATGATAAGTGCCGACAACGTGTCGGCACCTTTACCGAGGGGCCTACTCGATTAAAAAAAACACTAGAATCTAGTTGCCGCAACAGATAAGCAAATAATTCTATACTTTCTTCATCTATCGGCCTCCCTTCACAGTCCTTTAGACCACTTAGCTAATATATGGCATAAGAAAGACAACGCAAACTTTGAAGTTTGCTGACAACCATACAAAGCTTGCTTAAAAAAAACAAAACTAAAAGGGTCTGGAAGAGTCATCGGCATAAAGATTTATGGTTTTGGCCTCACCCAAAAGAAAACGATCCTTTACAAATAAGCAATGCCATCTATGCCGCTGCGGGCTCAAATGAAATACCCAATGATGGGCACTTTTTAGTATTTTGTTTTTTATTTATTTAGCAGAGATCTCCTTCAAGCAAAAAACAAGTCTTTGCAAATTCCTTACAGAAGGTAAAGTTAAATAGTCTAGGCCCGATTTGCCCATAAGATACCATTAGCTCTATTTGGCCTGCAATCGTTTCAAACACATGAGCGCATGCTTCGCTGTCATTTCAGTAACTTATAGTGTTTTGTGGCCTTTTTATAAATGTGAACTATTGCCAGTGAATCTTTTTTTCTGGAACCAAAATGATTATCCCTGTCCAATGGGTTTACATTCATCCCTAGACGTCAGGTACTGTCTCTTTTCCTGCCGTTTTCGTAGCCGTCAACTGTAATCCGTGCAAGTGTATCCGCACCCGGAAACGATAAGAGATTCATTACGGTAACCTTTTCGGGGTTCGAGCTTAAGAGCACACTTATCCATATGGGCATTCAATAGTATAGATTTGGAAAAGAATATAAGGTTAATTACTTGGGATATCTCTTCAATCCTAGATAGCTCATTAAACGGGTTCGCGCTTCATGGCTGTGCTTACACACTAGGCTATTTCCTTTTGAAAGCTTTGCGGAATCTATTTGTGTTCAAACCGTCGCCCAAAAGGGTTTACTGCATAAGGCCCTTGCTTGAGAAGACGCTGGCTTTTGCGAAAAGCGAAAGCCTAACGAATGTCAGATGCGAAGCTCCGCACCTCATTAAAATCATATTAGCATATTCTCCTAAAGAAAATAAAACAAACCCCATTAAAGAATATTCCACGTTGTAGCCAGCTACTGGTTCAGCCTCTGCTTCTGGTGAATCAAATGGGGCTCGATTGATTTCTACTAGACAGGAAATAAAAAACATAATCGATACAGGAAACAAGAGAATACGAAACCATATCTGCTCTTACGCCATAACAATCTCACTTAAATTACAAAAACCTACACAAATTAGTACAGTAATGATAATAGGACCAATAGATACTTCATAAGAAACCATTTAAGCAGCAGATCATAATGCTCCTAGAGAAGCATATTTGGGATAAAGAGTTAAACTATTCCACCAATCCGTCGGTGTACATTGAGTTCTCTCCGAACCATACAAGCACGTCACCGCGCATACGGCTCTTTACCCCAACAACTTGCTTTAGATTGGTAACAGGGTTTCTTGAAAGGATGGACTAAGCTTTATAGATGCAAGTGCCGCTATCTAGCCTTAGCTTTCGCGAAGCAGATCAATCGCTAAAATCGCGGCTATGTGTTTTTTGTGGAAATCTTGTGATATGTCCTGCCTCAAATAATAAATTCACTAGACGATAATCCACTCCATTTCGCATCAAATGAAATGTGAGAGACCTATAGGCTCAGAACCTGCGCATCGCATTGGGTATAATTCGCTGAAATTAAGCAAACATCTGGACTCTTTTTCTGCTGCTATAAAAAAACAAAATAGGCTTTTGTTGGTTGTTACATTTTTTTTTTGAAAATATTGTTAAATATAGCAGATACCATGAGTCTTTCGATCATCCGCAAGAAAAACGTCTAACTAGATTTATCCGGTATCACCTATGGTTCTCATTCCAGAGGATCTGGAATGCTGCCGACTGGTATGTCGTTTAGTCTTTTATCTTCGAAGGAATAGGCAATATTTTTTATACGATGGGTGCTTTGATTCAGCAAACAAGCAATCTCAGCTGACGGAAAACAAAATAGCATACAGTTATTTGTTCTATCAACGAACACAGGAATGTAAAGATAACTGTAGGTTGTCGGCTGCCTAAGGAGACTTTGATTCGTAAAAAAGTTGCCTCATCTCAATCAACAGAGATAACTTTCATATAATATGCTTAGTGACTCCTTAACTGAACAGAATTAACCATGTTTCTGTAGCATGCCCTTTTCTAGCTTTTTTGCATGTATTCTTATTTCCAAACTACTTTAGCCCTTGGTATAAAAATCCTTTATCTTTGCCGAGTTCAACCAAGAAATAGTCTCGTAAAAGAGTCCCATACAAAATGTAAAGCAAATCATTTCGCGCTACATAGAATTTGACCGCATAAACCTTAATACCATAGGCAACTGAACGGCCGCCCTACTAGACCGACCCGCTATGATAATCCCATAGACCCCTAAAGAAGATATAGCAAATGAATACAATATACCTACATTTAAATCTGACAATACCATACCATAATCAAAAAGTATAACCGCCCAAGCTACCAGACTCAAATAGGGGTCAATATATCAAATGCTGCCCTCCAAACTGTACGTGACAATATTTTGTCATACAGCTTTACCTCAGAACACCTCGGTGGCTGGAGATATTGTCGTTTCTTTCTTTGCGAAAGTGCAATTACCTTAGTGCATATATATTAGCTGCCTAGCCAATTAAGCCATATCAATACAGTCTAAAAGATGGATTTAATGTTGAATGGGCACCGGTTCGACAACAAAAATGTCTTATACAACGATAACAAATATCTTCTGACTAAACTAATTTATTTTCCCAGACAAATAACTAAAGTACCTATTAGTTTAGTCCGGCGAAGATCCCTTGATAACTTGATTAGAATAGAAACAAGGTCTGTGCCATTGAACACGCACGTCGGTTTTTACGTAAAGCCACGTAACGTTTACCTTTGACCGAAATTTATTCCGACTAGTTGCCTTCACAGTCCAACAAAAATGCCAATCCTTTTATTCTGCTACTATGCTACCTCTGAGACCACGCATCGTTTGCTAAATGATGCAAAACAGTTACTTCCCGTGATTGCCTCATTTCTCTGTCTTTACTCTGCGGGGATAAGGGAAGTAGACATTATTGTTTTGCCTAGCTTTACTCTCTGCGAAATCGCACACTTACAAAACAAACAATTGCCACGCACCAAGGGCCATAAAGAAATCAAATAGGTGTATATTTTCCTGACCTCAGCCCTCCTCTTTCTTTTGGTCCTAAAGAGCAATAGAATCGGATCAAATACCCAAAAGCCAGTGGACACTTTTCTTTTAAGACATAAAAACTCCGAACCATCCTGCCCGGAACGAGACAAACATTATCTATTTATTGGCATTGTCCCACGAACAAGAATTATAGGTTCTTGCGCACTTGTTCGATGACTTAAATCAGTTCTTATACTGAAATTACTTGCGGTTGGGCTTGACTTTTCTATGCGGAAGTCAAAACGTTGACTCTAGACCATTCCGCCACAAATATACTGACATATTGTGTCCAAAATATATGGCCTTTACCTGGACAGTAAGTACGTATCAAGTAAGTGAATCTAACCTTTTTCATATCAGCCGATGGATACTAAAAGAGAGGGCCCTAGGCTCAAAACCCAAATACCTCGCTTTATGTTTTGACTTCCATCCTCAATCGCTTGTGAACCCGATAGATTATTAGGTCGATATGTTGTATGGGCTTTTCGCATGTACCTTTATTTAGGGTAGACTTTTGTGTATTCCTTTATGATGAAAAGAAATGAGCTTTGCACGGCGCACCATAAATGTAATTACCGGAGCCATTAAAAAAAGAAAAAGATTAGCGCTTGATGGTGAAATAGGCTCTTTTAAGAGCAATTTCAGACCATCCGCTAGAGGTTATAACAATCCAAATAGTCCCACCACATTAGGCCCCTTTCGACGTTGCATGGAAGCCATGACCTTACGTTCGACCAACACTGAAAAAGCTACTCCTGGTAGAAGTGGTATGATGATTCCGAGAATTTTGACCAGAATGCCAAAAAGATAAAGTTCCGTCTCGTCAGCCGAAATAGATTTCAAAAAAGTGCTTGAGCATTCTAAAAACTTGCGTCGGCTTTGCCGGCACAAGGTATGTTTTTGATGTTTATAACTGTTTGTTAGCTAAATGAGACGTTTTGACTTATTTTTGCTTGCTTGAAAACTTTGATCTAAGTATATGTTCCGAAGCTATCAAACAATCCTGCTCCATAAAGAAGACATGATTAGCTTGAAAAAATATCATATTATACGCCTCTAGTGGTGCAGTTACCATTGCTTTTTCGATCTACAAGATCATAAAAGTTAATGTCTCGTTTCTGTGATTAGAATGTTAATTTCTTTTTATCAAATAGTGCCCGTTACCAAAGGGACTTCTGATCAAATATCGGTTAAAGACTGGATATCTCGCTTAGTGCGGCTTTCGCTGGCACAGTTTTGTAATAGTGTATCTTAGTCATGACCTTTAAGCAAGCAAGTTTCTTTTGATATTCACTGCATGCAAAAAGTGGGCCAAGACTGTCTGGTTGTCAGGTTGGGAACCTTAAGAATCATATTTTGGCATAAAAAAGTCGCAGACAAAGTTATCAATTAAACTCTAAAAACATGGTCAAGCTGTGTCACATTATATACAAATGTCGTACCATCAAATTTGGCCTCGTTTATGCAACTTGTGATGATGCAATGAAATTGGTATCTTTAAGTATGGATGAGCTACATATATTGAAATGATCCTTCTAGAATCTAATAAATCATCCAATATTTTTAGTAGAAAAAGACTTTATGTTTGCACTTGTCTAGGTCATAGTTTGAGTTTACATGTTTGTAAATTCGGTGATCTAGCTGTAGTCTATTTTTAAATTTTTAAACCTCAACTCATCGGTGATCATAAGATTTTGATGTTTTCACCACTTGAAGGAAGATTTGAACTCAAAAGATGCCAAATCCTTGTACATCGACTCCTAAATCACTAAAATGATACATGTAAAACTCAATGTATGGCCCAAATAAGTTCAAACACGCAATCTTTTTCCGATAAAAATTTCTATGATTCATCAGGAGCCTTTCTTTTTTATTACATTTGATGACTCATTAGGTTGCCATTAAAGTTGTATTGGATTGTTATTAAATTTATTAACTTTATAGTTAATAGAGGAATTAAGATATTTCTTAAATGAGCTATTTGTTTATTGGGTTAGATGTTTTGAATATAGAAACATTTTTCGTGATTGAGGGGCTTGCAAACAATGTTAGGGAGTGAGCATAAAGAATATACAATTTAATGTTGCACTTATAAATTTCAACGTTGCTCATGTTTTATAAAAGGGAAACTATAGTGGATGCAC
>NW_028229525.1:1115441-1162558 GCF_053477565.2 Lygodium microphyllum
ATGGTTCGAACAAAGTAATGGCTGGAGAATTGGTAGAATCTGAAGATGGTACAGTAGGCATCGCTTTGAATTTAGAATCTGATAATGTTGGCTAAGTACTGATGGGCGATGGTTCGACCATACAGGAAGGGGGTTCCGTAAAAGCAACGGGAAAAATTGCGCAAATACCAGTTAGTAATTCTTTCTTAGGCCTTTAAGCCAGTAAATGCTTTGGCCCAACCGATCGATGGAAAGGGTCAAATCCCAGCTTCTGAGTCTAGATCAATTGAGTCTCCCGCACCATATGGGAATTATTTCAAGACGTTCCGGTGGCGGAAAACGACCCGAATCTGCAGGAATTCGGGAAGGTTGAAGCAATGGCCAAACCTCCTTGAGGCTACAGCAATAACGTCATAAGCAATGACACTTAACTAAAGCACTTTATCCTCGCTTTCCACCTTTTATCTAGGGTTAGGAGGATCACGCGCCATAATGCCGGATCTCCATCTTTCTTTGTTGGTTGCTCTCCAGTCGCAGAATTATGAATAGTTTCACTAAAAATAAGTTTATTGGCTTGAAAAAAAAAATGAACCAATCCTTTAGCCTGGCAACCTGTACTATTTTTGCTGCCTCCAGCAACCTGTTGCAACTAACTTCATATTCAGGATGAAACAAGACAATTATGCCAGATAGTAAGGAATTACAAGT
Organism: Lygodium microphyllum; assembly: GCF_053477565.2. Taxonomy (NCBI): domain Eukaryota; kingdom Viridiplantae; phylum Streptophyta; class Polypodiopsida; order Schizaeales; family Lygodiaceae; genus Lygodium; species Lygodium microphyllum. The sequence goes on from NW_028229525.1 coordinate 1,116,129, forward strand.
TTTCTGCACTAGAAAAAGCTAATAAATGGACTCGACCCATTATATATTTTTCCAGTAGTCATTTTAGGGACGTTTGCATGTACTGTGGGTCTTGCGGTTCCGGAACCATCAATGATTGGTGAACCAGCAAATCCTTTTGCGACTCCATTGGAAATATTACCCGAATGGTACTTTTTCCCTGTCTTTCAAATACTTCGTACAGTTCCCAATAAATTATTGGGGGTCCTCTTAATGGCGTCCGTACCGGCGGGCTCGTTGACCGTTCCTTTCATAGAAAATGTAAATAGGTTCCAAAATCCGTTTCGACGCCCTAAAATCTTAACCACGAAGGCACCCGCTTGCCCAAAATAAAATGAATTAGCCGGATTGCTGCTTTATGACACTTGCTAGACCTATAAAAAATGTTATGATCTCCAGACCTATAAAAAATATTATGATCGCAGAAAACAAACATAATCAATGCGATATAGCCAGTCTTTGCTATGGCATGCGATAAGCCATATTCGCGATCAGCTGCATTGTCTGGCCTGGCAAAGCAATATGCAGCGATGGCAAGCGATTGGCGCGTAGGCCTTTTAGATAGAAAGTAACGAAAACATGCAGAGACAGGAATCAGCCAAAGAGTGCGGGAGATTGATTGCAATACTTATCAGTCAAATAGTTAGAAAGTTGGCCTGCTATGATTTAACGGTGCTAACCAAGTGGAAGAGCCGTCACTCTTAGGATAAGAGTGACTCTGTGGGATAACAAGCTGATCAAAACATCTTAGGGAAGGTTTAGCACCTCGATGCTGAAAGCCATAATCAATGCGCTAATGCCTTTTAGTTAGCGTGCTATGATAATATATATTTATTAATCTGGTTGTTTTTTTTTACCATTATCTTTGTCCCTGCAATCATGATCATTAACCGGATTATGCGGTTTCTTTTGTTTGCATTTCTTATAGCTATTATTTGAATTAGTATCTTGGAGTGAATTGCAAGTTTGTTGCTTAAATTGGCTTTTATCTAAAGCTTTTATTTTTTCAGCAAATATTCTTTGGTGGTTAAAGTATTTTGTAAAGTTAAGAAAGATCCGTAACCATATTTCTTTTTCAATAATGCAAATGCAAAAACGGGCTCAATAAGAATCTGTTTTTCTGGAGTTCCAAAGGCTAGCATGACATCGTTATGTACGTAAAGACCTAGAGTGTGGAAACCTAGAAATAAGCTAGCCCAACTTAAATGGGATATTATTGCTTCTTTATGCTCCAACATTCTTGACAATACATTGTCTTTGTTTTGTTCCGGATCATAATCCCTAATGAAGAATATGGCCCCTACCATGATAAACCCAGCAATATATTGGTGATGGGTATAAAGTGGGTGGTAAAATCTTGTGCTATAAAAGCATAAGCAGGTAAGGCGAATCCAAACAGCAAACAAAGCACAACTATGATTCGTTTATAGGATTTGAACCCGGTTCGAAGCCATTCCTTTGACACCTTAAACTGGCAAATTCTACCGTTTCCACTGCTTAAGTTTTGTTCAATCCATAAACACGTGCAGTTCCATCCCCGACCGTTATCACTCAACCGGTCTCATCCACTGACAATTTAGTATAATAGTCGGTAATTCTTCTTTCCAGGATGGTTATTTTGTTGTTCTAGCTTTAAACAATCTCATTTTTTCTTTGATTTGCGTTTCTCTCTTCTTCAATGCCATAAACGTTCAAGAGCTAATGCATATTGAGCAATTCTTCCTGCATGTCCACTGACTTGTAGCCGGAACATTTCATCATAAAAGGCCTCTATTCAGGGCGGAAGGGTTAAGGACCTACCCGGTGTAAGGTCCGAGACTTAGGCAATAAAATGAAATGATCACTTTTGGCATCGTTTGCAAATAATATCAAAATAAGATTAATGTTAGGATCAAACAAATAGAGAGCTCTGTAGCTTTAGCTAAGACTCATAAGCTGCGGGTTTAATTGCATTTAGTATATAATTGTCCAGAGATTTCAATCTAATAATTCGCTATGTTTAGAAGTGGATTTGAACCACTGACCCAAGGATTTTCAGTCCTTTGCTCTAACCAACTGAGCTACCTAAACCATAAAAGAAATCATTGCCAATTATTATTACGTTATCTCTAAAGATTGTTAATTCATTTTGCATCTGTTAGCATTGAATCCGATCTCTCTGTCCTGATTCTTGCCAATATGAGACGGAGGTTTCTTGACTTACTTAACAGACAAAAAAAGGCAATCTCTAGTTAGTAAAGCGTTTCGAGGTAGCTCGCTGAGACGAAGCGGTTCAATTGATTCCGCTACTTGCCTACTCTTGGCGCTGCTAAGAGGTGCCCTGTCTGTGAGTTCTACCCCTATGAGTTATTAAATGGTTGTCTCTCTTTCCTAGTTTTCATTGGAGCTGGACGTGGCTATCCAAATAGCCACTTAATGTTAGAAAACGAAACAAACTTCATGATTCTTTGGGCCCGGGTCCGTATTCCACCGAAGCCACAGTTTCTTGTGATAATCGATTCGTTTCAGTTGTTTGGCCCTGAAAACTTGTGACTTGCAAGCAAAAGGACTTTCGGTCTTAGGTTTTAGAAATCCTTCCCAATAGTCAATGCGTGAATACTGAAAAGCATATCTTGGGTCAGTACGGGAACCAGATCGTGTTAGATAAAATAAATTAGGATAACGAGCCGCTTCGATACATGGACAGTCCCCGGATCACAAACCAATGGATGTAAGCGAATGGCGCGTCAGAAAGTTAGCTTGAATACCTAATCTATGTCACTCCATCGATTCTGCCGCCTTATGGGATGACCAGATTGCAAGCGAGAGGTCAGATTACGAATCACTCGGTAATCCACATTGGTGTAACAAAAAAGATGGACCCACGACCCGCAATCCAGATTCCCATAAAATCGCGCAACAAAGACGACTTTTTTGTTTGTAAGGTCTGTTATTGACATAGTTGCCCACGTATGCTATCGATGAGGGCATCCATAGCTTCCTAGACGAGATGACCACGCCCCTAAAATCAGACCAGCACTTCATCCGGCACTTTAGGCGATGAAGCGCGATGTGGAAAGGGGGATAAGAAGCAATCTTATCTACTTTGGAGTTTACGCCTGATGGATTATTCAATCCATATTCATACGATGCAGCCAAGTAAGTGGGGCTAGCGCCCGCAATTACAAAGAGTAATGGGTGATAGGGACTGAAGGAACGATGGCTGGCTAAGTAAGTGGTAACTTTTCTTTTTAGGGATCCAACGTTTGGAATTTTCCAATCGCATAAAGGGTCGAACGCCATTCAAATCGTTGCACTTTGCCTTTCCCTCTTCCCTTCAGTCGAGTGGCTGAAGCCCCTCTTCTTTTAGTCAATACGCTAAAGCTCCTCAAAGCTTTGCTTTGCAAAGCAGAGCAAAACAAAGTAAAGCAAAGCAAGCAAGAAAGTCTATAAAAAATAAATAAAAATAGCATAACGAATGAGGGACATGACAAAAGGATTGGCCCTTCAAAACATTTCAATATTACGTTTTATAAGCACCTTATTGTAAGTAAGTAAGTTTTTGTGTTCCAACATTATGTTTTTGCCAATACCTTGCGTCTTAACATTATATTTCTAATTATTGCATGCTGAAAAGTTTAGTCTTTGCGTTCTCACGTAGGATATAGCGATTTCTAAACACCTTGCCGTTTAGTTATTGCATTTTCGTCACGTCACGGGTTCGCGATTTCTAAGTATGATTTACTTTAAAGCTTACCATTTAAAAAGCGCAAAATACCATTGAAAGCGAAAAGGCTAAGCTTACCTTATTGTATTGAAGACGTTGCTTATCTTTGAAAAAAGTCGATTAACGATAGCCCAAGCAAAAATACCTTTTTGATTTGAATAGACGTTGCCGACAGCTCGTGCCTATAGGTGTTGGGTTGAGTCCCATGTTGCCGTTGCCATTACCATTTTTAGAACCTGGCAACAGACTTTTACAAAGGTGATAAGCCGGAGGAAGATGAGATGACGTCAAATCAGCATGCCCCGTTATCTCTAGGCGACGCATGTGCTACAATATTGCTAGAGATAAAGAGTCGCGAGGGCGTCCCTGGGTCGTACGTCTCCGCTTATATTGGTTTTTTACGTATACACTTAGTCGCAGAAAGCAGTGTAATCAAATGCCTAAAGGTATTCAGGTTGCCGGGATTGGGTTTATGGTGGTCCACATGCTGATGGACCTCCCAAAATGTTCCTTTCACCCGTTTGATTGCCAAGCAGCTTGTTATCGTTACTCGATTGCTCTTGAGTCGTGGTTTCAGGGGATGCAGTGTCGAATGGTGGCAAAGCGATTTGGCTTGGCTCTTAAAAAGCTAGCTTTCCCAATCAAGTTAGAGGGATGAAAAACATACTACATAAAAATGCTAACTTCTAACCATACTTACGGATGAAGAGGGATTCGAACCCCCGGTATTCAAAAGAATACTTCGGTTTTCAAGACCGACTCTTTAAACCGCTCAGACATCCATCCATTTTTTGGCAAGATTATGAGCCATCAATAATCAACCAACACAGGTTTTTGTAAATTACATGCAACACAAAAGAAAAACAAATAGGTCATATTGGCTGGGATGGGGGCCTAATTGATTTCTTTTTTTTCTCATCACATCTATTTTGGATAACACTGGTTAATAGATTCCTTTTTTTTAAGCTCAGTTATCTTTTTTTGCTTGTGTAAAGACAATCACTATGTTACGCTTTATTGAACACAACAACTAACATAAGGGTTTCTGTGGAAACTAAACTATAGGAATCCTTTCTAGCAAGTAACTAAATGGCTTGGCAAACCTCTAGCAAAGCTTTGACAGTTACGGGCTCCGCTTGACCTTTTCCATTGGCCGTATGGTCGACCAAAATTGATTGCGATTACTGAGGGCAAAAATTTCAAATTGCAGCCTTTTTGCTTGCCAGGTTACGATCTTTTGTCTTGACGCAGGCTATAGCCTAAATTACAAAGAGCTACAAAAGCATGCTGACTTAACGTCATCTCCATTTTTTGTTGCTTTCCATAATACATTGAAATTACTGTAATTTTTAAAGTAGCAATAAAAGGAATATCAGCTAAAGCAACGCATTGCATTGCTTAATAGTTTTAAGTTATCATTTAATGTAATCTACTTTAAGTTTGCAATAAAACAAAACATCAATGATAACGTTGCATTGTGGGATAATAAAGGAGATCTCTGTGATCAAGAAGAATGATTCGTAATAGCTTAAGTTTACTAGAATAACTTTACATGAGTTTGCAGGGGAGAGACAGAAATGTAAAGCTCACCTTTGAAATAACGAACTGATAAGCCTCAAAAGCAGATGTGTCACCTTTTTGTGGCTTCTATAGCGAAAAAAGGGATTCGAACCCTCAACCCCAGCCTTGGCAAGGCTATACTTTACCATTAAGCTATTTTCGCTGGCTCTCTTTGCACCTTGGCTGTTGAGTTAATTGGAATCATTGATTTGCAATTGACAGTTGATTTTGGCAAGTTCAGACCACCAATCTTAGGAAAGGCAAAAATTTATATACGAAACCACGTAAAATGTTTCGCCTTTCTTATCCCCTACGAGAATCGAACTCGTGTTTTCGACATGAAAAGACGATGTCCTAACCATTAGACGAAAGGGACTTATAGGCAGGCACCTGGCCTTATATTTTATGATCAAAATCCTGGCTGAGGATTCGTTAGTTGCTAATGTTTAAATAGTTCTAAGATTTGACAGTAAATAAGTGTGCTAAGGCATTTGCTTTATTACTTTTGTATGTTTTTTGGGCATGTGTTTATTTGTTTACTGGCTATTCTCAATATATGTGAAATTGTTGTCGGTTTATTAAACCATCTAAGCATTGAGTAGAGGACACCATTAAGAACCAAATCGGCCTCATTTAGCATATCACGAGCATTCAACACGGAATTGATTATTATATATTATTGTACCTTTAGTAACTATATCCGTATTAGATATTCTATTTTATCATCTGAAACAAGTAAGAAGATCTAATCCATATTCAACTTATTAAAGAATGTTAAAAAATAGTAATTTACTTAAGTCTATGAGAACATTTGTATAAATATTAAAGCAGTGCAATATTGACCTTGTTGAGAGAATTGGATGATAAAACGCACTTTATGCCAAATCAATTCAACAGTTAATAAAATAAATAGCATAATGGATGCGAGCATGATAAAAGCAAGCATAATTAGCTTTTTAAGCACCTTGTCGTTTTTGCGTTCCAGGATATGGTGCTTTCCAAACACCTTGTCGTTCTTGTGTTCTATGGCTAACGTTTTTGCGTTTTATGGCGTTTTTCAAACAATAAGTTCTTCAGTGCTATAAGAATCAACGATTAGACTGGTCCTTAGTTAGTGGGCCTTTGGCCTTGCCGATGATAAAACGTTTTATTGTTAGAAATCGATTTTAGGTTGATATAGAAGACATAATAAATTATTGACTCCTATTCAGTTAAGTGACGTTTTGTCGTTGATACGCTAAAGCTCTTTGGCAAGCGGTTTTCTTATAGTGTCGTTAGCCAACATCCGTTTTCTTGCATAAAGAAACAGTCATTACCAATCGAATAGAAGATAAAAAAAATAAACTAGCATTGCTTTGAAAGGTTTGTATAGATTTGTTTCATATAAGTATTGGTAACGGATGCACTAATCAATCGTTTTGCCATCAAAGTCCTTGAAACAATTACTTCACATGTGCCGGCAAAGTGCTGGCAAGTCATATCCTATTTCTTGCCGGCAAGAACTTAATATTTAAAGCCATAAAACGCAAAAACTAAACGCCATAGAATGCAAGAACTTACCTTTTTTAGAAAACAAGGTATTAGTGAAAATGCCATAAAACACATTAATGGCAAAGTGTTGACATGTCATATCCTATTTGAAACTAAATAACTTTAGCCTAAAGAATAACGTGGTTAAAGTTATAAAACACAAGGTACTGACGAGCCATAGAATGGCCAAGTATTGACGAGCCATATCCTATTTTTTTAGGCAAAAACAACATATTTAAAGCTATAACATGCAATAACTAAACGTTGTCGAAAATGCCATAAAACGCATTACATTGAAATGTTTTTAAGGGAAGCATGTACATTTTTAAAGGAACTGGCTACTCTTAAAGTACTAATATGGGTTTGCAGGGCCAGCGTATATCCAATAAGCTAGTTTCATATTAATTTTCTTCATATATCTTTCTATTTATCCAATACCCGAAAAAATCGTTTTGAAATAAAAAGGTTTTCTTTTCAAAGGGAAAAGGAATTGAAACCGATGCGTTGTGACTTTAAGATCTTTTACCTTTGTTTGCCGTTCATTCCGGCCTCTTTTATCTTTATTCACTTTATGGTTATCCTTACGGGCACGTTTACCAAATAACATAATCTGAAACAAAAGAGATTCGAACCCTCGACAGCATGGTTCGTAGCCACGTGTTTTAATCCCCTGGGGAGAGGAGAGGAAGTGAAATGAATGAGGATAAAAACGTGTCCTTTAGCAGGCCTGACATTGCCGCTAGGTGATCTAAGCGAATCGCCCATCTTGCCTTAACATACCAGGCTAGACAATCTAGCAAGGTGATGAACCAAGGCAAAGCAATTCCGTCAAGAGGTGTGCCAGCTTATATGACTTTAATAGTAAACAGCAAGAATGGCATCATTTTAGCTAGGCCATCAAAATCAACGATTTAACCATCAAATAAAATCTATCACGGATCCAGTTAAGGTGCCATCCAATCTCGCAGAAAAAAGATTATTCCAATAGCGCCTTAAGGTGATTTGCTTAGTATGCGCGAAAGCCAGCGATAGCACGTAAAATTATTATTTAAGTTTGAGTCTTGCATCCGGAGAAAATGGAGTTGAACCCTTCTCGCCCCGATCTTTTTGAATAAAACTACCAGATGGCTAACATCCTGTTTATCATACTATTCATTGTACTGTCTTAATCTTTATTCCATATATCGTGATATCTGGTTTAAAGTTTAAACCAATTCTCATACCATCTAAACTGTCGAATCCTAAACTCATTCTTTTCTTGTTGAAGAAACACTGTCCTCGATGCTAAAAGAGCTCGCGAACACTAAAGCGCTGATTACTCGAATAGCCTTCCGTACTCTCCGAGGGCACGCTTGTTTCGATCTAAGAAAATAAGCTCATGAACTTGATCTTGTTTCGTCGCCGAAATCGGATTTCATTCGTTAGATGACCGAAAAAAAGAAAGGTCTGACCCAAATATATCGTAAAGCTTCAGGTCATGCCTCCTGTATAGAATCGCCATGTGCTTGGTTTAGGGTTTGCCCCATTTTTTCTTTTACATGTCATTTTATCTCCCGAGATTAGTCTTCTTAGGATGGAACACTGGGCGCCATTAATAGCGGGCGGAATATCCGGAAACATAAGTAGATATTTATCTTGTATTGCCCTCATCTCGAATCGATGGTTGAGACAAAGCAAATCCAGAGCACAACATGTCTCCCTAAGGATGTGCTCTAGCAGCCGCATTAAGGTGAATTTGCTGGTTGCTCTGGGCCCCTATATATACAAACTGAAAGCAAATCGGAGTTTAAATTGAGGGACCATGTCCTATTCGACGTGTTGCCAGATAAACGTGGATATGTTTTCTGCTTGCTATGGGCACATCATAGTCAGGCCCAAGTGCCACTTCTTCAAACCTCCTTTCGTTTACAGAGAGCGGATTATCAAGAAGTGGCTAAAGCCCCTTGAAACGGAACAGATTTTAAGTATGTCATATTTACCTAGAAGTGTTTATAATGCATAGCATCCTTAGCTCAATCGGATAGAGCAACAACCTTCTAAGTTGAAGGTCACAGGTTCAAATCCTGTAGGATGCGGAAAGTCATTAGATCATATACCATAGGGAATGCTTTGCTTTTGTTTAGGGCTAGCAAGTGAAAACTATTTTCAACTGAACCAATTTCATGCTTCGGTCACTTTTCGCTTAATATATAAGGTTACCTGCCTTCCCTTCACTTCTGAAACAGCCATGAGTACAAAGAACCAATGCTCGGATTTTTAGGAAACGAAAAAAGACCTTGTCTTACGGATCTGGTCAAATATTTGACATTTTCCATGATTCTCTTTCTTTTAGGTATTCGGGAAATTCTACCAAATAAAAGAAATATCATTATCATGCCGACGTTAATTGGGTCAATGCCATTGACTGTCAATTTGAACTTTCCAGTATTTTCTGTTTATTTGGATGATATGATGGGTCAATCACTCGCTTTACTAATGTTAACGATGGCAGTTGCGGAATCCGCGGGCTGGCCATTCTGGCGGTAACTTTTCAAATTCGCGGAACCATTGCCATGGAATTTTCCAATCGCATAAAGGGTCGAACGCCATTCAAATCGTTGCACTTTGCCTTTCCCTCTTCCCTTCAGTCGAGTGTCAAATAGTTAGAAAGTTGGCCTGCTATGGCAAAAATGAATTATTATCTATTTCAAAGTGTGAAACAAATAATCCGAAATAATTTTCTTTTATTGTTCACTGATGAATTAATAATGAATTGATTTTGCCGGGATGTGTGCTGCCAAAGTGTCTAACAGTTTTTTACCCCGGCCCGTTACGTATTTTTAATCGTTCACCACCATCTATAATGTACGAAACTTTTATTGGCTTCTGCTAGTTCGTAAAGGTCATCTCTCTTTTTACGAACATTTCCCCTTTTATGATAAGCATCCGGTATTTCGGCAGATGAACATTTACTCAAACTCTAGCCGTTTCCGTTTATAGTGTTTCATTTGACAGCTGCTTCTATGATCCAACGAAAAGCTAGGGTTTCTTAACGTTCTTTAGCAATAATCTTAGGTACGTTACGAGTAGTCCCTGTGATTCTCACTTTTTTGACCTCGCAGGTAGGTTTAATGTTTTCTATAGCATTAGTTAAAAGTGTGATAACATGAATATTAGGTTTAGCTTGGAAAGGGGGACAAAAGGTCCGGAAAACAATAGCATAAGAGTATGTTCTCTTACCATCGGTCATAAGGGAGTAAACTAGTTTATTAACCAACCTTGTTTCTCTAATATCCAATTTCCAAACATAGCCGAATCTATTAGAACAATTGTATGTGCTTTGCTTGCGGCCTCTTTTAAATGACAAAAGCCCTGTTGAAGGTACATAAGGAGAGTTGCAATGGGATTAAGGCAGATGGCTCTTTGTCTTTGGATTTTTTACCGGTCGTTCTGATACAATTTCCAATAAGTTAGACCAGTTTAGGGAGGATGGACAAAAAGAGTCACCATTTGTTGATTTGACTTGTTTATTCGTATTGAAGCTTTAGGTCTTTTTACACCATACTTGAATCTGCCTTATTTTCAACCCGGCACTCCTTACGGATCTTTTACTCCTCAGATGCGATGGTGATTTACACCAGACAGATCTTTTACTCTACCTCCTCTAACCATAACCACGGGATGCTCCTACAAATCATGACCTTCGCCGAGGGTGTAAGCAATGATATTCCGTCGATTGCTTGAACGTGCTTTAGCTATCTTACATGAAGCCAGATTAGGTTTTTTTGGTGTTCTTGTTGAAACACGTGGGCATACTCCAAACTTTTAAGGACATTAATTCGAAGCTCAAGTACGTGTTTTGTGACGTTTCGCTTCTCTACGATGACGAAGCAATTGATTTATGGCGGGCATGTTTCGTAATCCGTATATTTTCTATCGCATACAGCCCCATAAAGTTATCGCTAAGGGTTTCTTTTTTTTGCTCAGCACTGTTAGCAAAGCGGCAAATATGATAAAAAACGTGTTACATGCTATACTGCCTATTTAAGAAGGGAACTACAAGGTACTTCCAGAGAAAGTGCCCTGTACAACGGCCATTCGCAACTTCCTACCACGATTTGGCAGTATACCCAAGACTGGTTCCCCAGAGGTTCTGCAACCATAGCGAACCCTAGAAGGGACCTGAAAGGGACTATTAAAGAGTTTTTAGGGTGGACTACCCTGCCACCAGAGCTGGTTCTCGAGGAATTAGACATGCCACACGGGTATCTAAGCTGGACTTATGGTTAAGTCTAAGGCTCCTAATACGTGGGAGGCCTCGGGTTCGGCCAGAAATTCCAACGCAGGTGCCCTGCCTGTCCGTTCGGCGAGTGTCCTGCCTGTCTCGTTCGGATGTGCAATAATCCAGCACCTAAGGCATATGCCACTACGCATGGCACTGAACCAAGTCATTCCAACCCATCGGCACACACGGAACAGTAAGCTATCGGAAAAAGGACAATCAGCGCTTGTCAAAGCCAGCTGCCATATATGCTCGCAAATGAATACTTCCGGTTGCCAACATATGTAGCGGTGCCCCGGGCAATGACCTGGCTGGGGATAATATAGACTCGGAACTGCATGCAGTTTCGGGTTCAGTGGCTCGGGCATTGCCCAAGCAAACGCCAGGGTCCATCTTAGAGTTAGGATTGAATGGGTTAGAGAGCTAGAAATCCACTCGACAGTTGTTTTCTGTTCCATGGAACGGTACGTTTATTTGCCGAATTGATACGATCTCCATCAGCAAGTTCGGTTCGGCACAGGTGTTATGGCACTCAGCTAGCCCAGCCATTCCCTCAGCAGGAACAATGTGATTCTTGGCCGGTAGACAGTTTCCAGTGGCAACTTTTAAGCCCTGTAACGGGAAACACAAGTAAACTAAGGTCAATGATCTCTCACTGCTGGGCTAGCAAATACATAGATTGAAAGCAGAAGGTCCACCCACGGTGTGCCTCGTGTGCTTCTGTGCACTTCGGCAAGCTAAGCCTCTGTGTGCCGTGCCAGCCCTTAGTGAGCATTCCTACGCCTTTGGCAATCACCCCGAAATTGCCAGCATCCCCTACCAAGCCCTGCCCTTCTTGCCCAAGAAGCTGGAATACCTAGCCTAAGCCCTTGAAAAAAAGCTGGAATTCCTAAACTTTAGGAGCCTTCAAAGGGAATCCCGTAGGCTACTGCCTTTATTCCAAGCTCTGGAACCGTTGGCGAGGCCTTGAAAGAAGACCTTTAAGGCATTCTCTTTCAATGAAGAACTTCCGTAGGCTACTGCCTTTAAGCAAGCTTAAAGCTGGAAGTACTAAGCCTTCGAAAGCCTTTCAAAGCCTTCTGAAAGCGGGAATACCTACCCGAGTGCTTCCCTATTATGGGGCCTCAATCCCGGGTAGGAAAAGGAGTAGTTATCACGAGGGTCTGCCATTATCGCACCCTATTTTCTTATTCTCATTTCTTCCGAAATCATCCTTTTTGCTTTAGGTATAGCACTAAGCCCACCATTATTAGTATCACTATCATCATATTCTCCTTCTCCTTCTCCACCTCCATCTCTTTTACTATATAGATAAATAGCCATCAATACACCAGTGAAACAACCCAGGTTTATAATCATTGAATTTTACAAATACCAGGGATAGTTGGACATTACATCTACCATACTTGTAGTTGCTTTTTCTACTACATCTGATGCTTTTTCTACTACATTTACTGCTTTTCCTAGCATATCCGTTGTTTCTGATGGTTGTGATAGTGCTGGCTTTTCTATTATGGTTGTTAACGATAACGCCTTTTCAAATGAGTTTACCGGATTTTCCTTGCCTCCAAACCTAACACAAAAATCTTAATACACATAAATTGTAACTAAAAAGCTAATAAAAGGACTAACCGTTTCTTATTCTCATTAGGATGAGCATTGGAGCTAATGAAAGGAACGTAACCAAACATACGAGGCTAGCTGACGGGATTCAAGGCCTGAAACTCTTAATCTTAACGTTGCACTAATTCAACTTTTGGCTTTGCAAGTCCAACTTTTAGTGTTGCAACCCATACTACAAACATAAAAACTAGGAAATTGCTTGAAATAACGACTGCAAGCCATACAATACAAGATTGTTTGAAATAATGACTGCAAGCCATACGGAAAATACAAAAACTAGAAAATTGCCATTACCCGCCTGAAACTCTTAATCTTAACGTTGCACTAATTCAACTTTTGGCTTTGCAAATCCAACTTTTAGTGTTGCTAATCCAACTTTTGGCATTGCAAACCATACGTAAAAATAAAGCATAAACACTAGGGAACAGCTTGAAATAACGACTTAAGGCAAAAACACTAAATCTAACATCAGAAAACCATGACCCTAAACTTGCATTGGAAAATGGAAAGCTAGTAAAGGAATAAGCCTTTAGTAAAGAACTAAGGTAAAATGGAAAGCTAATAAAGGAATAAGCCTTTAGTAAAGAACTAAGGTAATATGGGAGGCTAGTAAAGGAATAAGCCAAACGTAAGGAACCAAAATGACATGAAAGGCTAATAAAGGAACGAACTAAACTACAAGCATAACCCCAAGGGTATGGATAAAAAGGAGTGCCTTCGGGAACGTGGATACAGGTGGTGCATGGCTGTCGTCAGCTCGTGCCGTAAGGTGTTGGGTTAAGTCCCGCAACGAGCGCAACCCTCGTGTTTAGTTGCCATTACTCAAATTGGAACCCGGCAACAGACTTTTACAAAGGTGATAAGCCGGAGGAAGGTGGAGATGACGTCAAGTCAGCATGCCCCGTTAGCTCTGGGCGACACATGTGCTACAATGGCCGGGACAGAGGGTCGCGACCCCGTAAGGGCAAGCTAACCTCAGAAACTCGGCCTCAGTTCGGATTGCAGGCTGCAACTCGCCTGCGTGAAGCCAGAATCGCTAGTAATCGCCTTAAGGTCAGCCATACGGCGGTGAATCCGTTCCCGGGCCTTGTACACACCGCCCGTCACACTATGGGAGCTGGCCATGCCCGAAGTCGTTACCTCAACCGCGAGGAGGGGGATGCCGAAGGCAGGGCTAGTGACTGGAGTGAAGTCGTAACAAGGTAGCCGTACTGGAAGGTGCGGCTGGATCACCTCCTTTTCAGGGAGAGTTCATACTTATTTGGCACTTCGGTTTCCTGCTCACTCTTCCAAGTCTTGGAAGAAGTGATTTACACACCCCGAGTTTTTCGAAGCGATTGCCTTGTTTGCTTTGATGATGGCCTTTTTGACATTATTTGTATTTTAAATAAATTCACCGAATAACGAATGGGTTGTACCTGGAGCAGGGATGGGGGCTTGACTAATTCCTTCCTTCTTTTTGGTTTGGCCCTTTTGACCGAAAAGGTTAAGCATGGTAATTGATCATTTTATTTGAAATCAATAGAAACTAAGGTGTCTTTGGATTTTGGGCAATGACAGATTCGAACCACGTAAACGAGGCACTTTATTGACTGGGCTAATTGCCTTCATTATTTGAGCTAATTGAATAGAGGTTTTTATTTTGTTCAACGGTAGTTAGGATGTAAGGATAGATTCATTTCCTCCTCAAAAGACTGCACCATGATACAGGCTATTGTTTCGTCTTTTGGGACTCAACTAATTATCAATGCCCGTGGCATTCATTGGGATCGTTGGAGCTCAACTAACTAAACTATCGATGCCTATGGCTAACAAATTCATTTTATGCCCAAACAAACACGCAGACATGAGGATTTTTATTTATTTCGATCAAATGGATAAGGAATGTTAGCATTATTAATTAAAATAATCTATTGTATTAACCTTGGCTGCTTTCTGTCTGAGAGCCAGAGCAACTATGCAATTATTTGCGTTATCATAGAAATTTCGTATTTGCTTTATTTTCGAGACGCTATCTGTTTTTTTTTGTTTGATTTTTTTTTGGCATAAGGTAGATAATGAATTTATTTAGGAATTCGTATGCAGGAATCGAAAATGTAATCTGGCTGGTTTCCGATGGACAGAGCAATTTTCATGAATGTTGAGCACATACTTTGTGCCGGCAAAGCCGACGCAAGTTCCTTTTTTAAGTGCTAAAGCGTTTTAGCCTTTTGAACCAAAGCCAATAGGATGTAAATCGATCGACCTTTATCACCCCATATTATTATTTATAAGCCATAGCTTACTTCGATCTTATTTATCCTTCATAGAATCTTTGGAACTTTTTTGGCTGCTGCATTGTTAATTGGTATTTTTTTTTTGAAAGTTGGTCATTTTAGCCTTATTTTTGAAAGTTATTATTAATGTGCCTTCTTCGTTGGAAAGCATTTCCATTGGTTTATCTTAGGCCTAGTAAATTTCATTTTTTTAGCTTTGTCTTATTATATGAGTAATGGGGTTTGTCATTTATGGTAAGATTTCGGATTTATTTTAGATCTGTCTTAAGTTTATATTTTTGGAATCGTGATGTTATTAGTTGCGGTTTTTTTGACTTTTTCGAAATTTATTCAATTTTCCATTTTGTAAGCACGGGGAGTAAGCTAACCTCCCCAGGCAAAGATTCTATTTCGACAAACTAAACCTCTTCATCGAAAAATCAAAAAAAATTGAAATTGATCCTGGCTATGATGGTCTATATGTTGATGGACTGTTTCTATATCTTACCAATAAATAAGTTAATGGACTGTTTCATAATGTTCAACGTGTTGATGGACTGTTTCTCTATCTCATAATACTTACTAATAAGCTGTTGATGGATATGTATAACAATGTGAAAAAGGGATAAGAAAGAACCAAAGGACATTTGTTTTTAAAGAAAAAGAAGAAGATCCAATGCATTGGTTATGGTTTCGGTAAATGCATTGTACCATATTTCTTTCTTAATAAAAAAAGATGTTTCTAATTAAACTGTTTATAAGAGTTAAATGGGACAAATACATTGGTTATGGTTTCGGTAAATGCATTGGCTATGTTTTTGATAAATGCATGGGTTCTGGTTTCAGTAAATATATTATCTATGGTAAATGCATAGGTTCTGGCAATGATAAAATCATATCAAATATGTCTTTCATATAGTCAATCTTATTTGAAAGTAAATACATCGTTTTTTAAATGCATTGGTTCCGAGGAAAGCACTAGTTCAGGAGACTATATCAAAAACCAATAAGGAGAAAAGCCACTAAAAAACCAATAAAAACAGTTGTAATGACTATCGTACTTACCTAAAGCGTTAGCTTCTCGTCAATTCCTTCTATTTTCAGCCATACTTTACTCTCCTGCAATGAATCCTTTGGTTTCCGGTAGATGGAAGATCTGCATGAGCGATACAAGAATTCTTGTATAATAACAATCTTTGGTATCCGGAATGTAAGATGATTCGCCTTGCCAGTGGCCGTTCCGCTTACGGTTGTTAGTAAAAGCTAATAACTTACTAAGAAATCATCATCAACCTTTACGAATAGCCAATTTAAAGCTCTGGCTATTGTCAGAATGCACTGCTGTATAGATTCAATAGCTAGCCGAGAATACATAATGGGTGCCGGTTTTTATTCTTCTCATTGAATTTCATGCATATGGAAGATAGAGAGATGGGGGAAGGATTGAATGGATAACTGAAATGACGTTACTAGCGGAATTCCATCTTAGTGGTCTTATTTTGTGTCCTTTGCTAGGAAGCATTATCTTTCTGGTCTTTCCTGATTCTGAAATACGACGGATATGAATTATTGGTTCGTGTGCTTTTTTGATGACTTTTCTGTATTTTTCAGTCTTTTGGATATGATTTGATAATTCCACAGCCAAATTTTAATTTGTGGAAATCATTTGATGGCTTCCCTACTCAGACATAAGCCTTGTTATAGGTATGGATGGTATTTTTTTGTTTTTGGTAGTCTTGACTACGTTTTTAATTCTCATTTGCATTTTAGTAGGTTGGTTTAGTATTGAGAGTTTCGGAAAGGAGTATGTAATAGCACTTTTAATTGGTGAATTTTTTATGATTGCTGTATTTCGTATGTTGGATATCTTACTTTTTCACGTTTTTTTTGAAAGCGTGTTAATCTCTATGTCGTGTGGAGCCGAGCCTCTGATATTCGTCGGGATAAAGCCCCCTGCGGACAGGAGCTTTATGCAGTAAACTCTTTTAAGCGGTTGGATTCGAATTATCCCCGCAAAGCTTTTAGTAAAGGGTAGTCTTGTGTGTAGGCACAGTATTGATTGCCGAATCTGTCAGATGACCTATTTGCAATTGGCGGGAAGTTCTTTGTCGAATGGGTACTCTGAGATCCCGATTTGCCTACTTAAATATCGTATGGACATGCGGAAAAGGGTGCTTTCAGGCAGGGAACTTTCGTCACGAAAAAGCAACGATTATATATAGGGTGCGGGCACACTTGCGCGAATTGCAGATGACGGCTACAAGGGTGACGGATTGTATCTGATGCCTGGGGATGGACGTAAACTCGTCGGCTATTTGTGGAGTCAACAGAGATATTTGTCCTGATCTCGAAAGAAGACTTAACGGGTTGCTTTTGGCGACCCGGCCATAACAAAAGTTGCCATAAAAGAATTAAAGCATTCAATACTACTCGTTATAAAAGATTACTCTTGGCTTCTGAAATTAGATGTGAACCGGTCATAGCGGTTCTAAGATCTAAAAAGTTCAAAAAGCAAAACGACCAGCATAAAAAGTAGAGACAAAAAGAGAAGAACATAATGGAATGAAAGGACAAGATTTCACAGTAATCTCGATTGCGGAAG
The DNA here is from genome assembly GCF_053477565.2 of Lygodium microphyllum. NCBI lineage: Eukaryota > Viridiplantae > Streptophyta > Polypodiopsida > Schizaeales > Lygodiaceae > Lygodium > Lygodium microphyllum. The sequence goes on from NW_028229525.1 coordinate 1,133,684, forward strand.
CACTGCTTGTTTTTTTACATAGATAGGATTTTTTTAATAATAAGTTGGCCTATTTAATTTAGATTAGATTATAAGAAAGCTCACATCATATAGGAAGCAGTTTCTATTGTATTTCCAAAGCTACTTTCCTAATTTCCAATCGGGAACATAATATCAAATTATCCTCTATCATGATGATAAAAAAAAAGGATATGCTAACGATATAAATAAAGCCTAAAATGGACCGCATATACGGGCAAAATATATGCGATCATGTGGATCAACATTCAATGAGTTTGACTACAGGTTTAGAAATTAGTCTCGTTGACTTTACTTATATTGCTAAAAACCCATAGAATCCTTTCAAAATAAACCAGCAGATACCAGCGGGTCAAGGGGTGAGCACCTTCCATTAGATTTACTTTACTTTCTATAGGGTACAAATGTAATCACTTAACTGTAGAGGAAAGGTCCCTTGGTTACATAGAGGGTTTATAGCATAGGAGTTTCCATTTACTTGCAAAGGTTGAGCAGGTAAATTTTTAACCAAAATCTCTTAAGTGTAGCAAAAGCCATGCAAACGCATTGCGAGCTTCAATAATTACAACATTGCTGCCACAGCGTTTGTTTAGGTTATCTGCTCAGAAGCAGATAACGGGCTGACAAGGCACATGGTGTTTACTTGATTAAGGGAGCTTTAAAATGGAACAAGATAAGAGAATGGGTTTATAAGGTCATTTTTTTTCTCCTTTGAAAGCAGCAAAAGATTGTATACTTGTCTGGATAGGCGCTTCCTTGAAATTCCAGATACGGCAACCTTTCTAGTGGCAAATGAAGCAGCCGCGTCTGTAACTAGGAATTTTCGGCAGAGGTATTAGAGCTAAAGAGCCTGCCTGTTGACAAAACATTTTCAAGCTAGAGAAAAGGAAAACTTTATTTCAATGAGAATACGAAAGTCTGTCCAGCCTACCAAACTAGCCTATGTCGTGTCGACAGCTAAGGCATTTTAAGAGGCCCGTTGCAAATATTGCAACGGCTTGTGTTATGTTATGAAGTTTGGATGATTATCGATTGTCAGGGTCCAATAATTTGCCACTTTTAGCCCGTTTGGCCGGCTGGTCTTTTATGGCAAGGGTTTCCTAGTTTAATTATTAACTGCTCTAAGGACCTATGAATGATGGATAGAAAAAGGGTTCACCCTAGCACAGAAAAGCGAAAGGCTCAAATTCGAGCAATTCACATCAACCGCGCTTTAATATATTAATTTCAGAAAACAAAATTACTTTCCTATGAACCTTTGTCTTTTACAACATGATGAACAAAATTCGTAAAAGCTTCATGTATATGGCTAGCAAAACAGTAAAAGGGCTTCCCTTTTAAGGGAAAATTAGGCAAGGTTTATGATCTAACTTGCCGGCAGGCGGACAGAAAACCCATGCATCTAAAATTGATTGGTTTCTGGCCAGATATCCAAAAAAAGCTTACAAGCAAAACAAGAAAACACATATATGATATAATATGATGTACTCATTAACCCATTCTATTTTAGGTTTAGATAAAAGGCCTGAGAAATGCTTGCTAGGGTGAGCCTAAAAACGGAAAAAAATAGAATCATGACAATGGATTCAATTTCAAGACCAAGAGCGGTTATCACGGGCAATTAACAAGAGCCGGGTCATTTGCTATCTTAAAACGGAGCCATATGATGCGAAAGTATCACGTATGGTTCTTTGAGCAGGGATTGGGTACTTATCGGAGCCTTTTTTTGGCCTATTTCCTAAAGTAAAATAAGGGGCCTATTTTTGACTCTCCCATTATTATAGGAGTATGGGGTTTTAGATAAAGAAAGATATGAGCGGTATATTAGTTTTTTTTATATACTCTATTTGGATCCGTCTTTATGTTTCTAGCTATTTTATTGATTTTTTTCCAGGCAGGAACTACTGATTCACATGTATTATTAACTACAGGATTTAGTGAATGATGTTAAATTTTGTTACGGCTTGCCCTTTTCGTCTCTTTTGCTATAAAAGTGCCTGTGGTACCAGTTCATATTTGGTTATTTGAGGCTTATGTAGAGGCACTTACAGCTGGATCTGTAATCTTGGCAGGAATTCTTTTAAAATTGGGAACCTATGGTTTATTAAGATTCTCCATACCCATGTTTCCTGAAGCGACGCTTTATTTCACTCCTTTCCTTTATACCTTAAGCATGATTGCAGTCATATATACGTCCTTAACTACCATAAGACAAATCGATCTAAAAAAGATTATTGCCTACTCCTCGGTAGCTTATATGAATTTCGTGACTATTGGTATGTTTAGTCGGGCGGCCTAATAGTTACCTATAATTATGAACATATTCAATTAATTTTTGTGTTCCGAGCGTGCAACTTATCAACCTTCTAACAATAAAATAGAGAACATAGCATGTTGTAAAAGCAGCTTGATATAATCTGGCAATGAAGTATTTGCATAGGATGCGGGGCCAGCTTGTTTGACTTTATTGTTTTGCTATTAAAGATGAAAGATCAGCTAAGGAGACTTTGCTAGTTTTATAAGCGAATATGTGTAACACTTTATTAGTTGGTTTTACGCAATGAGAATCGAAAATTAAAGCAAAATGAACAAAGATGTTAGCGATATGGGTTCATTTTAAGCTGCTTTGTCTGCGAAGAAAAAAAGCGTAAAGCACGTGGCTCACTAAGCAACCAGATGATTGTTCATTTACTGAAGCTCGGAAAAGAGACGGTTTTCTCAGTTCACTTTTTACCTTCGCTGAATTGATGGAAGCCTCATAAAGATGCATGGCGTTGCCCATACTTAGATTTGAGTCTTATAACATGCTTTAAGACATTTCTTAATATCCCCGACATCTTTTCAGATTGTTTAATCAAATCAAGCAAGTCCGCCAACGTTAAGCGAGTTGAGCCTAGACAGGCAAATTAAAGTCACTTCCAAAACAATACTTTCCAAAACACGTGTCCGGTATACGCAAGAAAACAAGAACATATAAACCACTATATTTCCCATCAGCCATCGAGACTAGGTGCTAAGGCCATAACGAGTGGGAGAGTAAAGGACTCATTTTATCGAAGACAAAGAAAATGTATGAACAACGACTCTAGACGTCACAGCCTATAGGTGACAAAGGCGAGATCTGGCTAAACTGCGAACCCTTGCAAATAAAGTAATTATTTTGGCTGCCGACCTGCATGCAAGCAAGCAAACGGTCTAACTTTATTGTGCGTTAGTATTTCAAAGGCTATGTGTTTTTTTTTATCAACCTTTGATTGCTTTGCCTAAATTTAAAAGGATACCTTATGTATGACGTTTCAAACACTATCAGTCTTCATTCGCTTCGCGAAGGGCGTATGGCTGGAAATCAGAAGCCCATAGTACCTGCCTAACTTTCATTAAGGAGCCATGTAGACGGAAAGCGCTGGAACATTCAGTGGAAGGAAAGGGGCCCATATATCCGTATGATCCTTGCGGATATTACTCCATACCCCTATGTACAAATTTTTTGTTTGCCATCATACAGAATGGGCTCAATACAATATTAGTGTGAATATTTAAGTTTCTGGCCTTCATAATAGTGATGTTGTCTGTGGAACCATTTACTCTTAACATGACATGGGCTTGTAACTTACTGAACCAAAACATATGGTTACAAGCACCTAATCTTACACCAAAAGATAGTAAGTTTAGCTAGTCTATTGTTTAAGACAATGCTTTCCAGTATATGATGCGGCTGCATATGAATTATTTTTTAGGTTTCATCTGAAGTAGAAAATTCACATATGCGTGCAAAGAGAAAAAGCCTAATCGCTGACCTTACATTTTCTGAGAAAAGAAGTCAGGAAATTTTTATTTTGAAACATAGACTAGAAACTTCTTTTTTGTCTAGCTTTATATGAATTTAGACTCAGCCATCTCCTGAGTCGAATGATTTTGCCTAGGAGATAAATTAATGCGCAAATCAATAGAATCTGGTAAGCAAGCCTTTAAGATCTGTCATAATGGTAAAGATACGCCAGAAATGTATTTCAGATTGCCTCTCTATTGTTCCATATATTGTAAATATCACGTAAATATATGTGGCCAGATTTGGGTGAAAAAAGACAATCAGGATCTTTATTCGGTAGGACTAAAGATCATGATCTTAGCAAGCCTTACAGAAATTACATATTATCAATATACCAATGTATCATCAACACATTGCGGCTGTTAAATAATGCTAATGCATAATGGGCTGGAAAGGCAAAGATGGAGGAAAGCTAAAAGCCCTGTCATGCGTTCCCAGGGACTGCGACAGATTAAAACGAATACATGCTAACTATAAGTGCAAAACAAGTAACTTTACATGCATATAAAATATTATCTGCCTGGCAACTAATTCTAGATACTAACAGCAATTAAAGGCAAAACACATCAGCTGATAAATGAAATGGGGTTAAAAAGCCGTATGATGGGCAACGATTCTGTACGGTTTGGGGAGGAATCGAATGACCTTGATTGATTTAAGGAGAGTATTTCACTCTATTAAACGTACAGGGAATTGAAGGTAGCATTTTACTTATGCCGAGTCATGGATTGGTCTTTTTAGCTCTTTTTTTATGTGTTGGTGCTCTATATGATCGATATAAGACTTGACTTGTCAGATATTACGGAGGTTTAGTAAGTACTATGCTCAATCTTTCTATCATCCCATCATTTTTTACTTTAGCCAATATGAGCCTACTTGGTACTAGCAGCTTCATTGGCGAATTTCTTATTCCATTGGGAGCTTTTTAGAAAAATAGCTTTGTGGCTACATTGGCAGCACTTGGAATGGTTTTAGGCGCAGCCTATTCCCTTTGGCTATATAATTGTGTAGTTTTTGGGGGTCTAAGATCTAAATATTTACATAAATTTTCCGATTTGAATAGGAGAGAAGAATTTATGTTTTTACCCTTTGTTTGTGGAGAGGTGGCCGTTATACTGCCCAATAAATATATGATTAAACGATTTAATTACTACGTTGTAGGTGCTCGCGATGAAACGAAAGCAACTTACCTCAATGGGAAACATAGCTTGTTGCAAAAAAAAAGGACAGGGCTGCTAACCATTTCCTCTCTAACCGTGTCTCCAAGAAACAGTCGAGTGGTTAACTCACGAAGGCAAACTTAAATAAGGCAATGACTTAAACGCGCCTGGTCTGGTCCAATAGTTAAGCAATTGGTTATATCACAGCGTTATCTTTACCATGATATAGACTTCACGCATTTATGGCAGGGCATAATGAGTTCTCAACTTCGATATGAAGTCAATGCTGGAAGCACAACTGGTTTCTTTAATATGACTCATTTGAGTTCAAGATCTTACGTCAATAACGTAAGCATTGGAGTTTTTGGTAGCACCGGCAAACTAGATAACCGTAGATTCGGAAATTTAGAACAGAGGACTCATAGTATCTTTTTAAACCCAACCAAAACCAAACATCTCGTCAATAACTGAGGTGACGGCTAAATGAAATACAGCAAAGCCTTTATTGATTATATAAAACTTAAGGGCCGCTTAGCCTCCGTTAAAGGATAGAGCCGCATTCTCAAAACCAAACCTTTTCAAAACAGTGTTCTTAAGGAGTACAGAGGCCTCATTTCCGTATAGACCATAGGGGCTTATTTGAAATTGTATGGTAAGCTACGAAATTTTTTCATAATTTCTATACGTCATTCTGTACGCAAGCTAGATAAAGCATACTTTTGATGTCTCCTATAAGCAAGTACGCTATATGCAATTCTAAAGGTCTAGTTATGAAAGGGCAGGTAATTTAGGTATTTTTACGGTGATTTGCTATTAGGGTCGGGGACCAAAGGCTTTGATCTGTGTAAGTTCCATTTGTGTAGGGTAACGGAGAAAGAGCCTAAATCAATAGACATCGATGAATCATCATGAATGGGCGTTGCACACTTAAATGATATCATCGCATTGACTCCAAATCCAAATGGATGAAAGCAATAAATAGAACAACAATCGGATGTTTTACGAAATCTAACCAGTTCAAAGCAAAAGCCACTTCTCTACTTTTACTGTATAGAGACCTTCATACGAAGAGCTGAAATCCATTTAATTGCGGTTCGGGTATCTAAACTCATGGCGACGGGAGTTTAGGTGAGTGAGCCGAGTGAAAGGAAACTATCTGGCCCGGTTTGGAGAGCATTTTATTAGGTTACGTATTTAAGGTAAGCAAGGAGAATGTTTTCATTTCGTCCCATTGAACTAAGCTTACAGTTTCAACGCCGGATTTCTGACTCTACCTATTTGGATGGGTGTTTACCTCGAAACGTTTTCAGAATGTATGCATACTTCCGTGAGTAACTTAGTGCAACACGGAAGATTCGTTTAAATTAACCTATAAGTGATACAATAAATTCTTATTAAATGACCCTTAAATCGGTTTGGTTTAATCACCAAGCCGATCATGTCAAAAACGGTTTAAGCGTCGTGTTAAGCAAGAAAGAAGAATAAAAAGTTTGGCAGTTTGTTCTACGCTGTTGAAAGCTAAATCAACATGAGGTGTATAATGCATAGCTAAAAAAACACCACTAATGACTTAAATGACCAAACAAAAACCAGCTAACGAACCAAATCCCCACCAATAACTTATATTGCTTAGAGTTGGATGATCTACCGAATGCTAATCGAGTACAGAAAACATGGGCTACTTAAGCACAAAAAGTCATCTAGCCATGATAGTAATCGTAATAATAGCATTTAACCTATTTCAAATCATACAGCCCCGACTGGGCATTCATTTTTGATCATAGATAGTTATTTCGTCGTTTTAGCTTTAGATAATTTACTTTATTTATCTAAAAAACTGGGGCTCTTACCGATAAATGAAAGTTTTTCCTAATCCCAGAAAGCATCGAATGTTCCCTAGAATTTATTGACTTTCATTAGAATCGGGACTTAAGTCCCATATAGTCTCCATTACTATTCTATTTAATAGACCTTCTTTCTTTTTTTCCTTTTCTTCATTATGACAGAGTATGTAAAGAGCGTTTAGAGCTGGAGGAAGACTGGGATTCGAATAAGCTTTAAGCATAGAAACTGCTATTTTAATAACAGAATCTTCGAAAGAAAGTATAAATTGATCAGAGTTAGACATACCCGCTAGTCCTATGCAAGCAAACCTACGCCCATTTAAAAGATCGGTTAATAAGTTTAAGGATAAGATAAATTCCCTAAAATTGTTACTATCCGGCATGTGGGTATGAATAAAAATTTCAGAGAAAAATCATCCAATCCCTTTATCTTTACTTTGTCCCCCAAGTCGTCCGTTCCTTGCTTTTCTTCCCTACCCGCATAACAACCTTTCCTGTACGGTATTTTGTGGATAAGCGAAGACTAGAGGCCGTTAGGCAGCAGACCCGCGACCTAGCTATCAAAGGGATGTTTAGCTTTATCCTACCCTTCGTGATTGCGTATTCCACGGTAGAATTTGCCAGTTTAAGGTGTCAAAGGAATGGCTTCGAACCGGGTTCAAATCCTATAAACGAATCATAGTTGTGCTTTGTTTGCTGTTTGGATTCGCCTTACCTGCTTATGCTTTTATAGCACAAGATTTTACCACCCACTTTATACCCATCACCAATATATTGCTGGGTTTATCATGGTAGGGGCCATATTCTTCATTAGGGATTATGATCCGGAACAAAACAAAGACAATGTATTGTCAAGAATGTTGGAGCATAAAGAAGCAATAATATCCCATTTAAGTTGGGCTAGCTTATTTCTAGGTTTCCACACTCTAGGTCTTTACGTACATAACGATGTCATGCTAGCCTTTGGAACTCCAGAAAAACAGATTCTTATTGAGCCCGTTTTTGCATTTGCATTATTGAAAAAGAAATATGGTTACGGATCTTTCTTAACTTTACAAAATACTTTAACCACCAAAGAATATTTGCTGAAAAAATAAAAGCTTTAGATAAAAGCCAATTTAAGCAACAAACTTGCAATTCACTCCAAGATACTAATTCAAATAATAGCTATAAGAAATGCAAACAAAAGAAACCGCATAATCCGGTTAATGATCATGATTGCAGGGACAAAGATAATGGTAAAAAAAAACAACCAGATTAATAAATATATATTATCATAGCACGCTAACTAAAAGGCATTAGCGCATTGATTATGGCTTTCAGCATCGAGGTGCTAAACCTTCCCTAAGATGTTTTGATCAGCTTGTTATCCCACAGAGTCACTCTTATCCTAAGAGTGACGGCTCTTCCACTTGGTTAGCACCGTTAAATCATAGCAGGCCAACTTTCTAACTATTTGACTGATAAGTATTGCAATCAATCTCCCGCACTCTTTGGCTGATTCCTGTCTCTGCATGTTTTCGTTACTTTCTATCTAAAAGGCCTACGCGCCAATCGCTTGCCATCGCTGCATATTGCTTTGCCAGGCCAGACAATGCAGCTGATCGCGAATATGGCTTATCGCATGCCATAGCAAAGACTGGCTATATCGCATTGATTATGTTTGTTTTCTGCGATCATAATATTTTTTATAGGTCTGGAGATCATAACATTTTTTATAGGTCTAGCAAGTGTCATAAAGCAGCAATCCGGCTAATTCATTTTATTTTGGGCAAGCGGGTGCCTTCGTGGTTAAGATTTTAGGGCGTCGAAACGGATTTTGGAACCTATTTACATTTTCTATGAAAGGAACGGTCAACGAGCCCGCCGGTACGGACGCCATTAAGAGGACCCCCAATAATTTATTGGGAACTGTACGAAGTATTTGAAAGACAGGGAAAAAGTACCATTCGGGTAATATTTCCAATGGAGTCGCAAAAGGATTTGCTGGTTCACCAATCATTGATGGTTCCGGAACCGCAAGACCCACAGTACATGCAAACGTCCCTAAAATGACTACTGGAAAAATATATAATGGGTCGAGTCCATTTATTAGCTTTTTCTAGTGCAGAAAACTTGTAATTCCTTACTATCTGGCATAATTGTCTTGTTTCATCCTGAATATGAAGTTAGTTGCAACAGGTTGCTGGAGGCAGCAAAAATAGTACAGGTTGCCAGGCTAAAGGATTGGTTCATTTTTTTTTTCAAGCCAATAAACTTATTTTTAGTGAAACTATTCATAATTCTGCGACTGGAGAGCAACCAACAAAGAAAGATGGAGATCCGGCATTATGGCGCGTGATCCTCCTAACCCTAGATAAAAGGTGGAAAGCGAGGATAAAGTGCTTTAGTTAAGTGTCATTGCTTATGACGTTATTGCTGTAGCCTCAAGGAGGTTTGGCCATTGCTTCAACCTTCCCGAATTCCTGCAGATTCGGGTCGTTTTCCGCCACCGGAACGTCTTGAAATAATTCCCATATGGTGCGGGAGACTCAATTGATCTAGACTCAGAAGCTGGGATTTGACCCTTTCCATCGATCGGTTGGGCCAAAGCATTTACTGGCTTAAAGGCCTAAGAAAGAATTACTAACTGGTATTTGCGCAATTTTTCCCGTTGCTTTTACGGAACCCCCTTCCTGTATGGTCGAACCATCGCCCATCAGTACTTAGCCAACATTATCAGATTCTAAATTCAAAGCGATGCCTACTGTACCATCTTCAGATTCTACCAATTCTCCAGCCATTACTTTGTTCGAACCATGAATGCGGGCTATTCCATCTCCCACTTAAGGTACAGTGCCAGTATTAACAATTTCCATTTCTGGGGATCGGATGGGTCAAAAACAGCTAATTCGTATAAAGCCATTGAACCCGCAATACTGGCCGGAAACGGCGAGCAGACAGTCTTTGATTCATAGCAGTGCAGCTCTTGACGTACGGGGCTTTCCCTTACTTTGTTTCCGGAGTACAGTAGCTAAAGAGTGCAGTATTTGACTATTTATTAGGCATTTCCTTCGACCGGAAAAGTGGCCATTGGTTCACGATACGAATACTGTTCTAGGGATGTCGCTAATAGTTTCTGCTAGACAGAAGTACTGTTTTGAACGGGCTGGCTCAGCAGCAACTCCTGGTACTGTAGCCGTGGGAACGACGGTTCGGTACTCGTTGCTGTGACTGAGCCTAGGGGTTGTCTTTCATAACAATAGCAAGTTCGTAACTGATAGGTGCAAATAGGGTTGTGTTTATACAAGTTCGACAAAAAAGGAAAAGCAATGAATCCTTTGGTTTCCGGTAGATGGAAGATCTGCATGAGCGATACAAGAATTCTTGTATAATAACAATCGATTAATAAGAACCTATTCGGCCAATCCAAACGGGTTGCGCCATAGCAATCTTTGTTGTAAAAAAAAAATTCGCTCTAAACCCATCTGGCCATATTTCTTTTTTTTAATAAAAAGGTCATTTGACATCAATTTTGTAAGATAAGGTGAATATTTTGGTCAAAACTGGCTTTGAATAAAGGTTACGAGAACTGGCTTTAAATAAGGATACAAGAACTGGCTTTGAATAAAGGTTACGAGAACTGGCTTTGAATAAGGATATATTCAATTAATATTATCTAATTGAATATTTTCAGTTTGAGTAGATACTGTATTTGTTTCTATAGACTCAAATAAAAATGGTCTTTCTTGATTACATTATTAACCATTTCTGGAACATCTATATTTTCAATAGATTTACCTCTTGATACACGATCAGATATCCTTAATAAATTTTAAGAAATTATTATCAATTCTTTCTTCTATTTGATATAAATTATTTGTTGTATTTCTTAAATTATTCAAAGAATATCCATAAACATCAGAAACAGACCGCAGAGCTTAAGTAAGTCTTTGCTATACCTAAGTATTTTAAAGAAAAATTGAAAATATGGATCCATTGCTTAGAAATTTGAGAGAATATCAGACATTGAAGAACTCTTTCGACGCTCATCTTAATCATATTATATACCTTACTGAAAACGATAACAGCACGGGAAGGGAAGCTTTGGCGAGACCCTTAAATGAATTACATCAGGTAATATTACCTAATCTAAGAGATTATTTATCCAAGGGTTCCCCTTATGGTGAACCTTTTACTGGATTTGTAAGGAAAGCCAATTTATGCATTCGTAAATACCATGAAATGGGGGATAATTATTATCCGCAGACAGTCAAACAGCTACTGCCTTTATTAAGAGATACCCAACAAACGTCTGATGCTTGCATACAGCAGCTAATCTATATATGGCCTAGCATTTGTAGTACGTTAGAGCCGTCTGTGGTGGATTTTTATCCTTTTCTGTTTAAGTATTTAACGATGGATGAGTTTGCACCTATTGCAATTTGTTTTATCTTCAGTTTGCTACTTTCTTTTATCCTAATCATGGTTTCTTTTACATTTACAGGTAAAAAAACGGCAGATCCAGAAAAATTGTCAGCTTACGAGCGTGGGTTCGATCTCTTTAGTGATGCTAGAAGTCGATTTGATATATGATTTTATTTGGTCCTTTTTCTATTTATTATTTTCGATTTAGAAGTAACTTTTTTATTTCCTTGGGCAGTTTTTTTAGAAAAGATAGGTTAGTATGGATTTTGGTCTATGATGCTATTTGTTTGGATTTTGACTATTGGTTTTCTCATCGAATGGAGGAAAGGCGCCCTTGATTGGGAATAAATGGTTTGCGACGAACTCGCTTAAACTCCTTTCGAAAAATGCTATTTAAGCATTCAAATCTTATCTAGTGCTTGGGTCTGTCCCAACACCCATTAAATGCAAGAAAGCTATTTAAGAATAAAGAAAAGGTTCAAATACTTTATTAGGAGAGGCAGGATTTGAACCTGCGAAGAAGGGTTTCCAACAGATTTACAGTCTGTCGCTTTTAACCACTCAGCCACTCTCCCGGGTTGCTTGGATTTAGACCAAAGCACACTTCTCGCCGGCACTGCCCAGTCCAGGATTTCAAAAAACTTTACTGCCCTGACGCACTTGAACGGAATTGATTGATACGTTATGAATCTCTCTTATTACAATGTTACGTTTTATTGGGTTCATATTTAGAATTCTGAATGTTCTATTCCTGCGAAATGTGTCATTTTTTTTGTTTAATATTGCATTTCTGTTCCTATTCATATGGGATTTGACTTTTAGATTTCTAGGGAATCTTTTATTCCTTTGTACTTTGCTATTTTTACTTTTGCAAAAAAGACTCCTAGAAAAAAAAACTATGAACCCCGCGATAGCTACAGTATATCCGCCCTTCATCAGATTGAGAATCAACCCCTTGACCTTTTCACGATCACGCCAAATCTTGGTCAATTCAATCCAAACCATTTTCCTGTCTAATGGTTTTAGCAAAATAATATTGGGTTTATGTGGCTTTGACAAAATAATTTTTGGCTCTTCCACTTTGGGGCTTTTGAGTCCTGCATTCGCCAAAACCATATTACGCAAGTGTAATAGTTTAATTAGATTCCTGCTTCCATCATAACTTATGTTTTCGTATTTTAACGGGTTCACCGAATATCATAGGGCGCCTTCGCGCAACGAAATAGAACTGAAACTATGCAGTTATCCTAGGCTTCAGCATTATTACATAAGCCTGGCTTCCGAACCGTACATGAAACTGATGGCCTCATACGGCTCTTCCCATTGTATCGAGCCCTTTCCTATTTAATCATGACACAAGGTTAGGCTTGTCTTAAGTTATGTAGAAAGGTCAATTCAATACGTAATCGAAATGATACATGCTCTAACACACATTACATTTATTATATACGATTTATCATTATCTACTACATTATTAAAAATTAATGGGTTTCCGCGTCGGCTTTAAAGCTTAAGGAAAAATCCCATTTTCAAAAACATACGGCTTGGCCGGCCCTCCTTTGGGGGAGCTTTTGAAAGTTACTCCGTTTCCCAACCGAAAGTCTGGACGCGAGCCATACTCCGTGGGGAGCGCGGCGAGCGTAGATGGCCTATCTTAGACAAAGCTATCAATAACTTACCCTTTTCGGACGTTCAAAAAGGCTCAATGGCGATCCCCAATCTGTCGTTGCCCTGCTCTCTCCCGCTGCTATGATGACGAGTCCTTAAGTATAATCAGCACTGTTAATTGTCAGGCCACGAAGCTTACACTCATTCATTTTTCATCTTGCGCTTCAAGCCTTCTGCTTCTACAGCTCTAAGGGCAGCCATTCCTTTGCTAAGGCTTGAAAGTCAGCTGAATATTTCAGCTATTGGCAGGAGGTCTTGACGATTTCTTTTTGCCTTTGATTGGAGTTTACATTACTAATATAATAGCGCTGGCTATTTTACAAGACCAACGGATCACACCGGGGAATAATGAGGCGAAGTCCATTTTGCTTTCCCTTATTCTTGTTTGGTCTTTTATTCCAAGCGATGTTTGTGATATTTATGATGGTTTGTAAAAAAAAGGTGCTTGTAAAATATTTTGTTATTTTTGCTATTCATCAAGCATTGTCTGCTAACAGGATCATAAGCTAATCAATATCACTTTTAGGTTACGGTGGCCAAAAATCAAGTTTCCTTGTTATGTTGTTATCCCGGCCAAGCAAAAACATAGCAACTATCCGTATCTATGACTTCGACATATGACTTTTTCTCAATAAGCAAGCTTTTGAATAGAAAAAGGTTGCTTATTGAGATCCACTTTTCTTTTCCTTGTCCGGAACAGATACTCTTTCCTAACGAACTCTTACAAACCAGAAATTTTGTGACTTTTGCCCCTATACTATTCACTGAGGATAGAGGGACTTGAATCCTCACGGTTCTGCAAAAACTAACGGTTTTTCCTTAGTGTATCCGACAATCGGAAAATAAGGCCTAAAATAAGCAGGAATAATGCCGGCAAATAAACAATAATAAGGCCAGGTTTTTACAATGTGTATTTGCAAATAAGGCCAGCTTTACTGGTTTTTCCAACGTGTATCCGGGAGCATTACAATCTATCCGTACTCTCGTTTCCACTTATTTACCTTACTTTATCGCCTCCCAAAGTTGCAAAGATCATCCTATCCATTGCAGCACTATTGGCGCCCGACTGTTTGCCTTTACTTCCGTCCGAAGCCGCACCATGATATGGCAAAAGCGTGATGGCTATTCTCGTTGTTTCCAGGATTTTCTGGTTCCCCGCAAATGAAATAACTGGCACATTAGGATGTATGAACATAGTTCTATTGACTGAAACTTATTAACGTACATGGTTAATGATTAGATCTAAAAATGTTGGCGCAGGTGAAGAAAGCGGAAAAAATACTAGATCAAAGATAAAAGGATCCCACCCATCCGCTCTGCATCTGAAACAGAATTACTTCCGAGCCTGAGCATAGCGATAGGTATGCTAAGCGGTTCGGTGTGTTTCCGGGGGAACAGTGATGGAACTGGTTGTTAGACCCCTGGACAACTGGTATTCTGGACTTGGGGATAAGGATGCAACTATCATAAACTTTATGGTGGAAAAACCTGATAGAATGGAATGTGCAAAGTGGATCTATTGGTACTACCTATATTACACTTCCTTGGGGGTGAACGGAGGAGCGATTCAGATCACACACCAGCAAAGGATACTTACAAGTCGTACGGCTTGGTTCCGTTTGGTTACCGATGGACCCGCAACCTGCTGCAGCAAATTTCATGCGGAAGACTAGACCGCCCATGCCCTATTGATTCGAGAAAAACGGGAATCGAACCCGCGGCTTCTGATATGACAAACCAGCACTCTAACCAACTGAGCTATTTTCCCACGCGTAATCAATGGCTACAAATAAATTATCTGCCGACAGAATTCTCAATCAGCATTAAAATGCCCATAAACTGGCTCAAACAAAACTATCGCAGATAAGTGGCCTAAAATAAGGAACAAAAGGCAAACTTATATCATATTAGCGTTTAATTTGAAACTTTCTATTTGCCATTATCCCAGCTATGTCCTTAATGAAATTTCGTATATTCCTGCACTTTACATCCCCTAAGACAGTTGGCTTAGAGGTATAGAGCAGGCAGCAAAATGCAAATGTTTGTTATGTCAGATCAAGCCAATTAACGCTTTCTCCATTCACCACATCAGCAGGTAGCCAATATCTGTTAATTGACGCCTTCCCGGCTTTTCTATTAGAACTTATGTCAAAAAAACCCTTTCCCCGGCTTCGTTTCATGGGCCAATCGTCTGAATTGACGTAGCCATACAATAGAAAATATTAGCTGCAAAGATACAATCGGAGAGTTCCCACATGACATAGAAACTTCCATTCGAAAAAATAAAACTGATACAAAAGCAAATTCCAATAAGGTCTTAGTTAAATAATCAGTCATGATTCCATTAATCCTATAATGTCAAATAAATGTTTTTTTTTTGCAATTAAGTCTAGCGATCAAATCGCATAAATTTCTTGATCTTAATGCTCTCAAGAAAATGACATAACGTATCCGATATCATTCCAGGCGGTACTCGTGCAGCAAAAGCATTTCATCAAAACCTTTGGGTCTAGTGAAGCCTGGATTATCCTTGTCTCTTAAAAAGCAGTAATACTATGCAATTTGATAGCAACTTTAGCGATTTCAATTAAAAACAACATGGACAGGCTATTAATATTTGATTGTTTAAGGCCTATTGGCTTTTATGCGAATCTGAATGGCTTTATCGGTGGGTTTTCGAGCCTTTCTAGCTGGTCTTTGGGCTTTTTTCGAATGAATGATTGTTTTCGTAATCGATTAACGGAATGGATTTGTAAACCATACGGAATCACTATTTACGGAAATAGGATAAGTAACTAATTTATGCAATTCCTCCGGAGAGATGGAATCTATCAGAGATACAATAGAGATTCACGATCGATTGGCTTCGGATATAGCTATAAAATCTTTACGTACATTCAGTACAACTAAACTATCTGGGATTTCGCGTGTTATCAATCCTTCAAAGCATTTCTACATCTTTAAGAAACGTGGACTGGAATGCGGGCGTTCTTCACGTCTCATATGTGTCCAATTGGTTGAGAAACCACCGATCCATTTGGAATTGATACAACTTGAATTAGTCTTTCCCGCCACTCTCTTTATCATGTCGTTATATAAAGAATCAGTATTCATTAACAATAAATGGCCATCTTTACAGGTAATGGATCCAAGCGCATTACGAGCAATCCTTAAGGATAAAAATGTTTTCTACAAATCCACAATAGCTCTTCCGTGCCTAAAGCCATATAAACATTTTTAATAAAATGGCACGAAAGGTTTCCGATAGCCTAAATGTGCGCCTGTATCCAGTAATCCCTAAAAAATGACTCTCTTCTCCTTTCTGGAATAATATTTTCTACCTTCTCCCTTTCTCATACATGGCCGATTGATTTCCGTTTCGTTCACTTTAGTCTAAAAAAAAAAAGAGGCTAACAGCACACATTCCAATAACTTTTATTGACAATTGGCCGTCAACATAAGGTCTGTTTTTGATATTTATAACTGTTTGTATCGTTTGCTGATAGCATATAGTACTAAATGGCATGCACTGACAAAAATAAGTGCCTGCACTTTGGCTTAGTATGCAAGTTCTCAGAAAGCAATTCAAGCCTAATGGTTGACGGTACGGTAATGAAGCCGGGCAGACACCTAATGTCTTTAACCGCTATCATACCGGCTAAGGTCTGCCGGTCTCCAGATCATGGCTATGATTAAACATATTAGTCAACTGCAGGCAATCTTGACTTTATAGTATAATGAAAAAAGACAACAGGTTATAAACGTTAAACAAATATACCGCAAACTTTGGAAACTAATAGAAAATACGGATACTTGCATAATCTCAGAAGATCATACTGTTATGATTAAGATAGGTGCTTATTGTAGAAAAGGGCACTTTTATAGGCTTAGTAACTGAGGCAATACTGCCATAATTTCTATAAAGAAAACCACGCAAAATTAACAGATAAGATTATTGGAACTGAAAAAACAACGCTGTGTTGCTTTTGTTTTTTTAGTTATTTTAGTAGCCTTTTGGCTAACGATCTGCCTGTGTGATAACGTTTAGGTAACAAATTGCATTTGGGAAAGAAGGTCAGCTGGACAAACTGCCAAACTTTTTATTCTTCTTTCTTGCTTAACACGACGCTTAAACCGTTTTTGACATGATCGGCTTGGTGATTAAACCAAACCGATTTAAGGGTCATTTAATAAAGGTTTATTGCATCGTTCAAATAAATACAAATCAGAATTATAAAAACATAAGCCTATGAAATAGCTACGCCTGGTTCTAAACCAATTAATGCAAATACGATCAAAAGAGGGGCGAAATGTGCTAATAAAAAAATGCCTCTCATAGATAACATGGTCCAAGCAAAGCCACTTAGGATCTTGACCAAACTGTAACCCGCCATCATATTGACAAATAAACATATTCCTAAGCTTAATGCACAGGGACAATAAGGGATTAGCTCCAAAAATACTAGAAAAAGTACTAACAGCAAAGGTACTCCCGGCGGTGGTGAAAAGCTGAAAAAATGAAGCCCATGTGTTTAGGACCCTACTACGATGATTCCAAAGGGAAAAGAAAATAAAGGACCCAAAGTAATAATAAAATGACTAGTTACCGTAAAACTATAGGATATTATACCTTACAAGTTACAGAATAGTAAAAAGGTAAAAGTGACGGAAATCAATGAAAAGAACTGCTGTTTCGGGGCACCACTAATCTATTCGTTCACCAAATTAGGCACAAATTCGTAGATCATCTCCACTAAAAATTACCAAGCATTCAGTACCAAGTGTCCTCCATTCGAAACCGCCAAATGGACTAAAAGTAATACGAAACCTATCATGGGAAACATGAACGAAGAGGGATTGATAAATAAAAGATAAATATTTCCTATATGGATGGGAATCAATGGAATAATGGCAAATTATTCTAGTGGACTGTAAGCCGTGATGAATTAAAAGAGTTTGTCTCAACACAAGAGACAGTCGTTTCTGACGTTTATCGAGTTTCCGGGCTATAGCCTTTGGGCCCTGTTTCATTCAATATTTCACACCCCTAAACTGCAATCCCACATCCAGCCTTGAGGAGTTACTTATCAAGGCAAAGCAGAGATAACATGCATAAAAATATTCTTTCGCGATGCTGCTAAGCTTGATATATTAATATTTTTATCATAGCTTAATTAGACGTAAATTGCAACCATAGATATCTTATTAACTTTAGACTGTATGAATGCATGGCTAGTTGTCGCGCGCGAATTTGCTTGTTCGCTATGACAAATTCTTCCGTTTAGCTAAAATTTCTCAATATAAGCAAAAGAAATGGCCTGGCTAAGGCTATGATTAACAAACCAGTTCCTTTACAAGGGCCCAGATAATTACTTCTCACAAACCGCTATCATTAAGGCTGCAAAGAGGGTCAACTCTATTGAAACATAGGAAAGTAAACAGATTGCAAATAAACACCGAATATCTGGAAGTGTAAACGGAGCCACTACAAACGACAAACAGACTTTTAAAATATGACGATGATTTGGACAGCTCCTCAAGGAAATAACATTTGATCCTAACAAAGCAATCACTATTATCAGGGCTTAAGGGCACATAAATGGAATCAACAAGGTACAAACGGTTGGCATTGCGTAGTCAGAAATCTTAGATTACAACTTAGTTGTCAGCAAATCAATAAATATGGTGGTTAAGCAGTAAAAAAAGTGCCGAACACTAAAAACTACCCGGACAAAAGTAACGAGAGGAGATAAAAAAAGACAGAAAGCATTTAAGTAGAGCAATTTTCTATAAAATTCTCTCCCGCTCTCGTAACAACTAGAAATCAAAGAGCACCAGATTTAATGAATCGAACAAAAAGATACAAAATAAGGACGTGATATTAAAGATATAATTACATATGTACTTAATGCCTCCATTAATTGTGTACAAATAAAAAACAAGTCTAAATAAAGCAAAGGTTTGGCCAGTAAAAAAATAAGCTCTTCCGGAAACAGATAAAACATAAACCATATCAAACTAAAGCATATCAGTATCCAAAAGCCACGAATCCTCAGTTCTTCTACGATTGTTTCGGATATAAAATATTTCATCTATTTTGAAAGAATTAATCGATCTTATAGCGATTTCGGCATAATTTTATCTCAAAAGCGTGAAATGGATATAAACTTCTTAATTGTTGCCCACATATAATAATTATATCATAAAGGTCCTTTGGTGCGGAATATTGGACTTTTCTTTTCAGAACATTCATAGTTTTCATGTGCTTTCGCTTCTATCACAAAAAAGAGATCCAAATTGAGTAACTTGTGTAAATAATAAAAGGTATTTAGTTGACATTGCTTTATTTCATTCCATTTGCCATGAAAGGATATTTACGGTAATTCTCCAACCAAACCACATATTATCAATTTTTGTGCCTTGGCTAGTATATGGTAACTGGCTTTGTTACAAGCCAAGCTATGCTCATGATTGCCTGATTAGCCATTCTATATAGAATAATCTGACAAGCCAGGCATAGTGAAAAAAGGCTCGATTCAAAGCGCTTTAAAGACAAAGATTTTGTCACCACCAAACCAACAGTCGAAGTTTCGTTAATCAAGCTAAATGCTAAAGCGCACTTTTTTTTAAAGGTAAAGGTCCGAATCCGATTTCTTTACATGGAAAAAGGTAGAAAGTGAACTGTATTAACTGAAGGAAGTTTCATTAAAGCGCTTCTGATTGAAGACATAAAATTAATCAATTTTCAACATTCTTTAGCATCACATGCTGCAATTATTTCGTGCATTATTGGTTACATGTCTTTAGGTTCTGTTTTTCATGTTTGTCTATTTCATTATTATATTAGTTTCGGGTTAAAGTAAGAAGGTTTTAAGTTATAGTCAACAAAGGCTTCATAATAAAATTGAAAACTAAAGCTAGCAAAACGAAGTGCGCAACAACCCATTGACTGCGCCTTGCCTTAATCGGCTAAGCAAATTGAGTGTTTAAAAAAAGCCAAATAAACGTTGTGGAAACAATCAGAGATTACTCTGATTTTGTCACATAATATTCGACACGATGATACTGACAGAAAGCAGCCCTCCTTTAATTAAGAATTCGTATCAAAACTGCTTGCCTTGTCGCTTGAATCTAACTTAGCAGATAGCTGTTGCCTTGAAAGGAACATTTGCTAAGCCAGGGTAAAGGAAATGGACTTAAAAAACCGCATATCGCCTATCGTATTATGTACATTTCCATTTCTTTTTCAAGCAAAGCGCTCAATATTTTTTGTTTTTCATAGTTTACATCGATGGGGTTTGGACGTTGTTTCTTTCCGACCGAAACCCCACTGTGAAATTCAACACCACGATATAACGTTAAACCCATTCATTGAGGTGGCCAATCAAGAGCTACTAGAACACCAGATATAAAAACTACCCAAGCCAATGAAAGAGGCAAGAAGATTTTCCGTCCAAGTCTCATTAATTAATCATAACAATATCGTAAAAATGCTGCACAAACCCGTATATGTACAAACGGAAATAAAATGACCTTTATACTGAACCAGATTGTGCCCGAAGTCCCCTAAAAACTAGGAATGTTTGAAATAAATGGCCAACCCCCCAAAAAAAGCAATGTACATAAACTAGAAGAGTAAAGGCGTGGCTCTATGACCAAAGGCCCAATACAATAAGGCCTTTGGGCCTTTCTCAAAAAACCGTACATGACATTTTCACATCATACGGCTCCGTTCCAAAAAGAAAAAGCCGGCAAATTAACGCAATGTCAAATCCAATCCGTCTCGCATGGATGTCTTGATGATGATTGACGGCCGGAATTGATTGTAAGTTCAGGCTGCCTTGTAAGACTTAGAGCCTGTATGGAGCATCCAGGAGAGGATCTAGAACTTCTCTTCCCGCCAGCTCAAAATGAAATAACAACAAAAAGTGAACTAAGAAAATTACTTGCTATAGGCGCTTCATTTTGAGCCTGTCTCAAAGAAACCAAATCAAATTGAGGGGCCTACTCGATTAAAAAAAACACTAGAATCTAGTTGCCGCAACAGATAAGCAAATAATTCTATACTTTCTTCATCTATCGGCCTCCCTTCACAGTCCTTTAGACCACTTAGCTAATATATGGCATAAGAAAGACAACGCAAACTTTGAAGTTTGCTGACAACCATACAAAGCTTGCTTAAAAAAAACAAAACTAAAAGGGTCTGGAAGAGTCATCGGCATAAAGATTTATGGTTTTGGCCTCACCCAAAAGAAAACGATCCTTTACAAATAAGCAATGCCATCTATGCCGCTGCGGGCTCAAATGAAATACCCAATGATGGGCACTTTTTAGTATTTTGTTTTTTATTTATTTAGCAGAGATCTCCTTCAAGCAAAAAACAAGTCTTTGCAAATTCCTTACAGAAGGTAAAGTTAAATAGTCTAGGCCCGATTTGCCCATAAGATACCATTAGCTCTATTTGGCCTGCAATCGTTTCAAACACATGAGCGCATGCTTCGCTGTCATTTCAGTAACTTATAGTGTTTTGTGGCCTTTTTATAAATGTGAACTATTGCCAGTGAATCTTTTTTTCTGGAACCAAAATGATTATCCCTGTCCAATGGGTTTACATTCATCCCTAGACGTCAGGTACTGTCTCTTTTCCTGCCGTTTTCGTAGCCGTCAACTGTAATCCGTGCAAGTGTATCCGCACCCGGAAACGATAAGAGATTCATTACGGTAACCTTTTCGGGGTTCGAGCTTAAGAGCACACTTATCCATATGGGCATTCAATAGTATAGATTTGGAAAAGAATATAAGGTTAATTACTTGGGATATCTCTTCAATCCTAGATAGCTCATTAAACGGGTTCGCGCTTCATGGCTGTGCTTACACACTAGGCTATTTCCTTTTGAAAGCTTTGCGGAATCTATTTGTGTTCAAACCGTCGCCCAAAAGGGTTTACTGCATAAGGCCCTTGCTTGAGAAGACGCTGGCTTTTGCGAAAAGCGAAAGCCTAACGAATGTCAGATGCGAAGCTCCGCACCTCATTAAAATCATATTAGCATATTCTCCTAAAGAAAATAAAACAAACCCCATTAAAGAATATTCCACGTTGTAGCCAGCTACTGGTTCAGCCTCTGCTTCTGGTGAATCAAATGGGGCTCGATTGATTTCTACTAGACAGGAAATAAAAAACATAATCGATACAGGAAACAAGAGAATACGAAACCATATCTGCTCTTACGCCATAACAATCTCACTTAAATTACAAAAACCTACACAAATTAGTACAGTAATGATAATAGGACCAATAGATACTTCATAAGAAACCATTTAAGCAGCAGATCATAATGCTCCTAGAGAAGCATATTTGGGATAAAGAGTTAAACTATTCCACCAATCCGTCGGTGTACATTGAGTTCTCTCCGAACCATACAAGCACGTCACCGCGCATACGGCTCTTTACCCCAACAACTTGCTTTAGATTGGTAACAGGGTTTCTTGAAAGGATGGACTAAGCTTTATAGATGCAAGTGCCGCTATCTAGCCTTAGCTTTCGCGAAGCAGATCAATCGCTAAAATCGCGGCTATGTGTTTTTTGTGGAAATCTTGTGATATGTCCTGCCTCAAATAATAAATTCACTAGACGATAATCCACTCCATTTCGCATCAAATGAAATGTGAGAGACCTATAGGCTCAGAACCTGCGCATCGCATTGGGTATAATTCGCTGAAATTAAGCAAACATCTGGACTCTTTTTCTGCTGCTATAAAAAAACAAAATAGGCTTTTGTTGGTTGTTACATTTTTTTTTTGAAAATATTGTTAAATATAGCAGATACCATGAGTCTTTCGATCATCCGCAAGAAAAACGTCTAACTAGATTTATCCGGTATCACCTATGGTTCTCATTCCAGAGGATCTGGAATGCTGCCGACTGGTATGTCGTTTAGTCTTTTATCTTCGAAGGAATAGGCAATATTTTTTATACGATGGGTGCTTTGATTCAGCAAACAAGCAATCTCAGCTGACGGAAAACAAAATAGCATACAGTTATTTGTTCTATCAACGAACACAGGAATGTAAAGATAACTGTAGGTTGTCGGCTGCCTAAGGAGACTTTGATTCGTAAAAAAGTTGCCTCATCTCAATCAACAGAGATAACTTTCATATAATATGCTTAGTGACTCCTTAACTGAACAGAATTAACCATGTTTCTGTAGCATGCCCTTTTCTAGCTTTTTTGCATGTATTCTTATTTCCAAACTACTTTAGCCCTTGGTATAAAAATCCTTTATCTTTGCCATCAGAATGATCTAAAAAGAAATTGACCCCCCTTTTTTTTTGGATGGGAACTCAGTTAGGGTAGGAATAACTGAGGAGTACCCAATTTGAAATCCCAATCTCGAGCATCTTTTTATCCACTCATATTATGATTATCTAGGACGAAATAATCCTTCTGACAATCTTTTCATTCATTTTTGGATACAAATCAAATAAATGATACTTAACATCTCTTTGTTAAGCTGACTCTGTTTTCTATTCAACCTTTTTCTATATCTCTAACTAAACAAAAAGTTGTTAGTGAACATCGACTGGTAGAAATATGTATGAAAAAAGGTTTATTAAGAAATATATTTTCTTTTTGTATTGAAAAGAAAACTGAGAAGGTTGAGATGGATCCAGAAGCAATCATTCTTTGTGGCGAACGGAATCCCGTTGGTTCAGATTGGAACTTTCTATGCAATTCCACTGTGCTATTAAAATATCGAGCATGGGTTCCCTCTGAAATAACCAATGAGGAGCCGTATGAATACAACGCTTCATGTACGGTTTCGAATCAGAGACGGTAAAATACAACCAAACTGTCGACTATCCTTATCTGGAAGTCTAAGTACAGTTGATATAGTCGACAACCAATCCAAGTATGGTATATTTGGATGGAACGGCGCCAACCTATAGGTTTCATAGCTTTCTTCATTTCTTCGTTAGCCGAGTGCGAAAGATTGCCATTTGATTTGCCAGAAGCGGAGGAAGAATCAGTAGCAGGTTATCAAACCGAATATTCAGGAATAAAATTCGGATTATTTTATGTCGGTTCCTACCCAAATCTCTTGGTTTCGTCGCTATTTGTAACGGTTCTTTACTTAGGCGGGTGGGATCTACCAACTATTATCCATCCCGGAATTAATCAGTTTTTCCTATCTATGAATGCTGACTATGATGTCTACCTTGGTGCGTTTGAAGTAGTAGTGAATATCATTATCACATCAGCCAAATCTTATTTATTTTTGTTTGCGAAAGGAAAAATCAAAGAAAAACTCGTGATTCTTTACCTATAGTAAGTTCCCGTATCCGTATTTCTCATAATGATAGTGCTAATTTTCTTATCTCTAGTTTCACTAAAATACTCTTAAGCAGTGCGCCGTGCATCTTTGACAAATTACAAGCCATCACGCTTTTCCTTCCAGGCAGCAAACTGTCATGTACGGAAATTCAAGCTAGCCCATAAAGTTTCTTTCTGCGCAGCGGAAACTGCTTATTTTCAGCGCCGATCCAACAATTAATAAATCAATAAACAATTAAAAAATAACTCATTTGCTCCTAAATTCACCAAATAACAAATGGATTGTACTTAGAGCAGGGATAGAAGCTTAACCGATTCTTTTACTACATCTTGTTAATTACAAAAAGCCAAAAACTAAACGATAGCAAAGCAAACAAACCTATCATTTATTCGCCCAACAAACAAGGCAAGCATTAAAAGAGAACAGCAGATATGAAAACTCAATCCTTTACCCCACAGATCATGCCATAAGCCCCATATGGCAAGGCCATCAAACAGAAAGCTTAATTTGCATATTGAAAAAAGCCTAGCAAATAAAATAACATTCAAACCCATGAACACCTCTATTACATTGCAGACAATTAAATCAACTAAACGGTCTTACCACGCAAACTAAAGTAATTAACATACTATTGTATTTAAATGTATATACAGTGAAAGTGCTTATCATATATGCGTTAGGTTAAATCCTTGCCAAGATAAGCCAATAATCGGAGCTTTAACATTTGCCGATAAAATAGGACAACATATATTAAGAAAAAGATACATTCCCGTTATCCAGGATATGAAATCAGAGCACTTAGAAAACGTAAAAGCGCAGACTAGCTCTCATTAATTAAATCCCATCCCTATTTTGCTTATTTCTTTTTAAACTCCGGATGCAAGATTCGAACTTACAGCCTATGGATTAACAGTCCATTGCTCTACCAATTAAGCTAATCCGGAACCCCTGTATGGAAATTTATTTTTTTTCTTTAGCCATATTAAATCATATGAGGATTAATGAGTTTAAGAATAACTAAAATGCCTAAACACTGATATTAAGTTTCAATTATATCTACAAAACAGCACAAAAAAGAAACTATGATATTTTAGGTCGATTTGCCAAATAAACTTTCTAGTCGAAACAATAGATCCTTAAGATCTGATATTGGCAAGAACTTCATAAATCCTCCTTCCCATGCAATTTTAATTGTTTGAGCATTAAAGAATGATTAAATCTTAAACGATATAAAAATATATCAAACAACTCGCACAAACGAAACTACCATTTTTAAAATAACAAACACCGTGCAAGCGGAATGTCTTGCGTTGCCCTTATATCATTTCTGCTCTTCGCTCGTCTCTAAATAGATGATAACTTCGCTATCTTTTAATTTTCTACTACCCTTAGACATTAGGCTATTTTCTTATCCAGTCGGAGCGGCTTTGGAGGCTCAAACCATTCGGACCCGTAATGGCTAAAACGAGATATTTTTGCGTTTAGTTAAAAGTTTAACCTGGTCAGGTTAAAAAACTCATTTAAGCAAAGTCAATGGTTCTTCACTATATGATATGTCACAGGCCTTTAGTTGTCTTAGCTAAACCAATTAATTAAGGCAGTAAATCATTAAGTCCATCCGAATGCAAGGAAATAGTCATTAGACTTTTGACTTTCTTCGGCAATTCTAAATGGCCCATTCCTTAATCCAGCTACCCGTAAGTTAGGTACTAAGGCAAAGTAAATTGAAAATATATTGATGGCCACCCGGCTCTCGTCTTTCAGTCCAAATAACTATCCTTATCCCAACCCTTAGCTCATGGGCCTCCTTTAGGCCAGAGAGTTGCAAATTGCTTTGGAAAGTCTCGTTTGTGGAAGGCTTTACTGTCATTAAAATAAACATTCGCATAGGACGGCTTCGCTTGCCTTCTTTTTCACAGGCAGCCTTAAAGCTCTCTGTTTGTTGGTTTTGCCGATTTTGTTTCTTTACGAAAAGAAAAATAAGCTGAAGCAACAAATGTAATGAATCTCGCAAGCAAACCCAAAAAGAAAATTCCGTGCACAAAAGTAAGCCTCGTTTGCAAATAAGCTAGTTCATACAAAGCAAACCTTTGGTCCTGAGCTTTTTGTGCTTACGCACATGATTTCATATGCTTCTAGGGGACATTATAAAAGTAAATGTCAATGCCATGAATATGAGTTTTTTAGGATTCGAATAGGGACTTGCTTTAAGCGCCACACTCAAAACGTACCAAATTGTTCAGATATGGAAGAGGCAAATGGAAGGGTTGCGAAAAAAGCTTAAATTGTACGTCAAGGTTAAGTCATATTTTATTAAAGAAAATCATATGGGCATCTAACAAGAACATATGGGATCAAAAACCATGAAAGCTTTATGCTAAACATGAACCAAAACGAATGCCCTATAAAGCCATTTGTCAAGATATAACCCTTTCTGATCGGATAGTGCGACCTGTTCACAGCGCAAAACCAACTTCAGGTCACATCTGTGCGCTCGTCTCCCATTCATCCAAACTCGGATGGCGGAATGAGCGAACTAGGTCTTCATGAAGGTGAAAGTCCTCCTCCCTTGAAGACAGGGTAACAGCATGTTCATATGTTAACTACGAGAATGGCATCCAAAGGCATAAAGCTGGGCAATCAAGAGATTCGGAACCTGGCGAAAGTAGGGAGTTTTTAATCTCAAGCAAGGGTGCGCTTAGTAATCATTAAACTTATTTCCGTTTTATGAACTCAGGTATTCCCATGCACGATGAATACTCAATTTCCATATTACAACCCCGAAGGCTAAACCAAGCTAAAACAGATAACAGGGAACCACAGCCCTAGCATATGAAGCGTCGAGACAAGAAAACAGGACAATATTTTGGCTCCTGCGTTCATAACATGGAACAGAGGCCAAGGAAAAGGGATTGTTTGTTTCTTTTCGTTTTTCGAACGCACCTCCGACGTAGAGCAGAAGCCTTACGGCCCGATGCAAAAGATATGGAGTTCTGGAATTGGGGAACCCTGTACACTCTTGGGATTGCGCCCAAAAAAGCTAATCATAGGGTGGACAGGAAAAGGAAGGGACAATACGCGAAAGCCCTAAAGTCATAATTAGGATATGCCAAAATGTTCCTGCATCCGATTGCGAAAGAAGCCCTAGCACATAAAAATAAGGTGCGCAGATAAGGAGAGACAAAGAACTGCTAATACCTTGCCTCTAGATCACAGAGAGCACCTGCTTTGTTACAAATAAAATATATGATCTAATTTGCCGACAAGTGCAAATGGAATAAAAGATGTGGCTTTGCTAGAAGCCCATATGATTTTCAAACAAAACGAGAGCAAAATCAAAACTTAATCATGCCAAGTCGATCTTGCTATGGCGCTATTAGGGCAACTTAATGATCAAAAGGGCAAAGTAAGTAACCAATGGCCATGCCAATAGACTGACAAACGCTTTATAATGGACTAAAGATTAAAAAGTAGATGATTTTGTGGCTGGAAACAACAAGGATTTTGGCCTATTTAAAAATCGCTTTTCGTTTAAACCATCTCCCATCCCTCGGCTAACATTAAACTTTATAGGCGAGTCATATCGATGGATAGACGAAATCTCTGGAATAGGGACAAGGGCCAAAGCCCTTTTTTTTAGGTCAAACTCCAAGCACAAAGTATACGATGTGCTTAGTGTTTCTTTGTTTTACGGCCAATGGACACTATGAGTGGAAATAGATTAACTTAACTTATGCCGTTGACAAGTCAAAACCAATCAAATAACCTACAGGCGGCAATTGCTATATAGACATCGCCATTTTTGAAAGGAAAAAGAAGAGCCTGCATTTGGTCATTTTTTCCCGGATGCATGGAGCCATACGACGGGAAACCGTCATGAGCGGTTCCGGATTGGCGGTCAGACAGGAAACTGATTGGTCTACCATAACCGAAATAAGACTCTCAAAAAGTTATATAAGTTGCCAAGAAACAGTTCATTTACATGAGTAAAAAACCGACGTATTTTCACTGGTCGCTTTCGCTCCATATACCGGTTATTTCGCATGTTTCGCATAGTTTTCCGTGAATTAGCTTCAAAAGGTTCTTTAATAGGCATAAACAAATCAAGTTGGTAACCACTCAGCTTCCCTAGTCCTCATAGGTCTTACCCAATCATTCGTTACGATTCCAGTTTTTGCGCTATGGTAGCAAGAAACAAGCTTTATATCATTTTGTTTGACAGGTGACCCTTGTTAGGTCACCTTCCTTCATTGGAATTCGCAATATTTTTCATGGAGATTTGACGATTAGAAACATCTATGTTTCTTTTGTTTATAAAGGGCTTCCTTCAGGTTTAGTAAAGATATGTTCTAGAGTCTAGTATTTTTTCCGAATAAACTTTCAATGCGCTAGTGCATATGGCCAGAGAACCTTTAATTCAAAACAAATGGGATCAAAATGGGAACTGGCGTGTTAACATGCATTAACAAACATGCTTTCATCTTTCAAATCAGTCGTTACGGGGTCGATGAGCTCATAGCCACGGAAGAGGTTCCCTAGGAACGAAGTTCTAGAGCACAAAATAAAGCTGCGGGATCCTTGCTAGTTGTACCTTGAACCCTTATGACAAGGGGACA
>NW_028229525.1:1437658-1444617 GCF_053477565.2 Lygodium microphyllum
GATAACCTAAAATCAAATCCAAAATAAGCATACAAAGCATGTTCTCATAATAAAGCAAACAAATAAAGTGTTCTTTTCTTACTTTATCAAAAACAAAGATATAATCAGGAAAAACCAATATAAACTGACCTAAATAAGGTTTTAAAACATAAGTATTATGAAAGTAGTCGAACGTTAATCAAACCAAAAGGCATAACTAAAAACTCATAGTATTCATAACTTGTTCGAAATGCAGTTTTGAAAATATCCTAAGCTCTAATTCTAACTTGATGAAAACCTTGCCTAAGGTTAGTCTTTGTAAAATACTTTGCACCTTTAAGTTAGTCAAACAACTCTTTTACATTGAAAAACAAGTTTAATAATTACCTTATTTGAAGCTCTATCGATAATACAAAGATGTATCGTGTCATCTTTCTTTTTCACTAGCAAAATGGGTAAATAATCAGTGTTTTCAATGGTTTTCTTGACGTATCTGTCAGCTAATATTTTTTACTTTGATAGGGTTCTTTAACTAATATGGTAAAGTTAATCATTTATCTGTACTGTCTAGTAGTGACAGAAGGCAGGCCTACTTTCGCATAATCAACTCAATGACGAAGTATAGCGGTAAAGGGTAGGCAAGCAAATCTCGCACAGACAGCTAGCTCCTGCCGCGCTGTGAATGGTATAGGCTAAATAAATGCTTTCCAAATCAAACGTGCGAGTCACCCATCATACGGCTATCTCATTGCTTGATGGATCTCGCCCAAGCATAGCTAGGCAGGCTAGGCATCTCGACAGAGTGCTGCTTTTAACGAAGTGCAGCATATGGTGGTATACAGACTTCTTTTCTATTATTTGGCGTCCGCTAGGTGCTTTTTCATTGCTAGTAGGTTTCCAAATGCGGGTGGTACAGGCCCTCCGGTTTCCTCTTGACAGCGAGATCTACTCCCGGGATCTTATTATCGTTTCCTATATGGCTTGCCTAATGCTTGATTGGATGTCGTTTAGTTTTTTATTTTTAATGACATAGGTAATTATCCTTTATTGTTTGTGCTATAGGCTGTTTTCCTCGTTAGTTCAATTGCCTTTTAAAGATCTCGCCATTGTTATCTATAAAAATATATGTTTTTTATGCTTGTGAAGCGTGGCCAAGTGGTAAGGCAACGGGTTTTGATTTTGTCATTCGAAGGTTTGAATCTTTTTCGGTGGTTTATTCACTATTTCATCTATCTGATATATAGATATCTATAGCAATCAATAGAGATTGCCTTTTACGTAGGCAGAGCTTTGCATGCCAAAAAAGAGTGATTGCTTTGCTTTACTATGATAAGGCATACACTTGCTGCCAATGACTAGCCAGCCGATCAACACACCTTACCTTGGATTCCCCTTAAAGCTGCTACGGCAAAACAAGATAAATTGCTTTATTTTGCTATGGCAAGGCAAAGCATGCCAAAACTTTATGTTAAACCTCCCCACATGATGGCAATCCGACTAGAAATTTTAGTTCCGATGAGCACGAGCGCTGGGCTGGCTAGTGAAACTCGCCGAGCATAGGATCGCCCACTACAAGACTATGCACATTACCATGCCCTATCAAATGGACCTACGACTTTGAGAACACAAAGTACTCAGCTTTGACGTTAAGGGTTGGCTAGGTAAATTATGAATTGTCAGAGATATAAATTGTCGCTCAAAAAACCTTAAGCCAGGAAAATTCAAAAACGCGTAGGCAGGTGTAATTGGTTTGATTGGCTGAGTGACTGGATCAGAGGGCAATCAATAGGGTATTGTGTAACATTGTAGAGCCAAAACCAAGCGGCTAGGCTGGGCTGTAAGGCCATCTCACGTTCCGGACTCCTGACCTACACTAGGCGATAAGGGTGGATGGATGAAAGGAACATTGACAATCCTTCCTGACATAATGACTCACGGCCTTACCTCTGATTAACGTAAATATGGCAGCCATTCTTTTACATTCAGCTATTGCTCGGTGAACTGGGAGTTGTTTCTTGTCGTTCAATTACTATATAAAAATTTCTCTTAGAATGGATAATAGTAATAATAATACTTGGGTGTATGGTTTAGTTGGTAGAGCATTGGGCTTTTAACTCCCTGACCTGGTACCTTTTTTAAGAATTTGATATATAATGCGGAAAGGGATAGAAACTGGATTATCCAAAATGCCATCTACTAGCAGTCCATAGCCATTGTCTGAAAGCCACTTATCAAGTCTGAAAGCTACTTATCGAGCCTGGATCCATATGCAATTCGCCTAGCTGTAGTAATTTAATGAAATCTTATCAGCTGCGCGGATCCTTAACATTTGAAAATAAAAGAATTCCACTTACTAGGGCCTTGTTTGCTCTATTCAGAAACGATTACGAAAGAGGAGAATTGAACTCCCATGAGTGGCCTCATTATCACCTCAAGATAGCGCGTCTACCATTTCGCCACTTTCGCTGGCTGTTGTATGGATATTGATTAAGATTTAGGAAAAAAAATCATGTTATAGAAGAAAACAAGCCTTCGTTCAAAACAATCCGCTACTAAATGAAACTAAACTAAATAATAACAATTACACCCATTGGGAATAATAATAATAATGAGCTGATAAAGATTCAAATCTTTTCCTTTCATCTCAGCTGGCTTCGTATATGCTAAGCATATTCGGTTACTTGGTTCCTTAATAGACGGATATGAACTAATGAAAGAGTGAAAAGGTTGGACAACGAGAAAGAAACATAGATAAATGAAAACCAGCTACAAAATGCGGCAAAAATTTTATGTCTTGATAAGATATTTAGGGCTTGACCAAATTAAAGCAAGCTCCATAAATAAAGCGCAACTGGGTGGTTTCAAAAAAGGATTGGATTAAGCAGGCCAGGTAAGGAAAATTCCTATTGTACATTTCCTTTGATGAGAGCTTTGTTTGCTCACTTGGTGAAAATGGTAGACACGATAGACTCAAAATCTGTTCCATTATGGGTTATCGGTTCAAGTCCGATAGTGAGCATATTTGCCTATTAAGATGGGTAGATAAGAGAAACGAAAGCTCTGTCTCATTTTAACCGATTCTCCTTTTATATTTAGTCAAATCGATCCCAGACTTGCTTGGGCCTATATTGGATCTAAAGGAGCTTGCAAAGAGCCCCGAGGGCGAGTATAACTTAATAGGTTAGAGTGTCAGATTGTGAATCTGAAAACACGGGTTCAAATCCCGTTACTTGCCAAAAACATACTATTTCGACGCGCTTGACTGCTATCAGCAAACGATACAAACAGTTATAAATATCAAAAACAGACGGAAACCATTGTTTGTAGCTCAAGGAAGGCTGGCTTTGTTTGGGAAACTATTGTTTGTAGCTAAAGGAAGGGCCATTGTATTAGCTTGACTCGGGATTGTTAAATATGAAATCATTATGGCCTTGTTCTTTCTTTCGTTTCGTTAGTTTCGGGTGGCCAAGGTCACCTCCAACTAGGTAACATAATGGCAATGTGTTGGTCCTGGAATGACGGTTCGACTCCGTCCCTAGTTTTTTTCACGAAAGTGGTTTGGTCGAGGGTTTGCCCTTTTTCCTTTCCCTCCACCTCGGCAACCATCACACGGCGGCTTAGCAGCTAGAGTCTCGTGGTGAAGAACCCACTTAGCTGCAGCATAACGAGCTTTAGTATGGTAGGCGGTATTGATATTAATTTTGCCAATCTAATACGTGGCTTTACATAAGACACCATGCCTTAGCCTCCCGTGTTGACAATACTTGAATAGCCCCAAGTAGTAAATACTGCATAGTAGGGGTGATAGTATACTGCTTTGTAGGACCCCGAAGGATACTTAAAGCCTTGCTTTGGATTGAAGGGAGCTGCCATTGGACTGAGATATATCGCAGGTACCTCCCCTACCCGGCCCGTCACAGGGAAAACTATAACCAAATTCCTTTTTATCTGGCATGAGTTTGGAACCACGCACATCTAAAGCACCTTTCACTAGAATCAACGTGTGTAAACCCAAAGCAATAGCGTGGTGAACCTCCGGGTCCAATACTGAAAAATAATGAGTTACTATTATTATTAATAGCATCTAACCAACCGGGTAACCATAAGCTCTGACCAGCTTTTAATGCTGGGCTATCTGTCGAGGATAGAAGTACGTCAAAACCATACGAGACTTTACTTTTAACAAATTTCATTTCTTTTCGTTTCCATTCCTTTAGCCGGCCAAAGGTCTTTTTGATATGATCCCAAAAATGCCTATAATCTTAACAATGCCCAAAGACTTTCTGATAGCAAAAACAAAGAAAATACCATTTCTCATAACTCCAGGTCTTAAGGCCCGGCTTACAATGGATACGGATCCCAAAGACCGGGCCGATATACATTAGGGATCTAACCTTAATCTTAACTCTAATGGTGCGAGTCCTTTTTTTGCAACCTTAACGGATCGCAACTCGCTAAGGAATTTTCGCTTACTCATTGGAGAGATATGAACGGAAAGTTTTCATCGATGGCGTTCCATGAATCATCGTATATGAAACGAATTAAACATAAATAATCCATCACTTGCATTTTACTAGGCGCTTGAGCAAGACAAGGTCTTTGCGCACGCATGGAAGGCCACTTTGGTTAATTTGTATTATAGAAACGATTTATTTAGAATATCTGGGAATGAAACTTAAGCGAATATAGATTAACGGTAGATTATCTGCCTTCCAAGCAGAGGATATGGGTTCGATTCCCGTTATTCGCAAGTAACTTTTTGACAGGCAAGATAAGAGATGGCCATAAGGAAACTAACATTAAGCTAATGTTGATTTTCAATGGGTCATCCTATGCCTATCATCATCTCGGTGTTTCTTAGGTAAATGGAAGTAGAGAAAGAAATGGGATTTTCATTTATGATACAATCTTATTGTATGTTGATTTAGCAAACTAATGTCTCCAAACGGGCCTTCATTCCGAAGCGCTGCAGGCTTGGGCCGGCATGCCCGGACAGGAAATTTATTTGGCTGGCATTACGGTTTTCACGCCCTTCGGGTGGACGGAGTCGAGTTGACTTAATTAGGCTAATGGATCATAATGTGCTCCATTAACTTTTTTGCGAAACCGTCGCACCTAGCCTTGTCTATTCACAAGGACTTGATTTTCCATTCAAAAATTACATGTCAGCGAATAGAATCATCAGTAATGATATTGTGCTTAAAAAGGCAAATAAATGAAACTACTTAAGACACAAATAAGAACCCAATAAAGAAAATGGAAAGTAATTTGTACGGATAAAAGGAAAAATACCTATAAATTTCTTTGATTGTGCAGAAAAAAGGCTGGACAGGTACATGTTAATCTAAATCGTAGGTACTTTGAGATAAAAAGAAAAAAACCCATACCTACTAAAGATATGGCGTTGTGGCTTAAGACATTGGTTTATGAGTCAAATAATTAAGTTGTCTTGCTCCGAAACAAATTAAATACACATCATTATCGCTAATACAAAAATCAGAATTGCCATGAAATATAGAGCTTCAGTTAAGGATATTGCTCATATTTACTATGTTTACCTGATAACAGCAAAAGCATTAAAGAAAGCAGCTTTAGGAGTTTAGATTCAATTTATTCCTTTATGGGTAATCATTTGTTTTGGCATGAAAGACCTCCTTTCAATAAACTGCCCTAACTATATATTAACTTTATTAAGAAATGTTTAATGTTGTTTGATTTTCTTCTTCATATTCGTATAAGGCAGCATTAAAATTGAAAAAGTTAATGGCTAAAGGGCAAAATTTATCTGATGTTGCTTTTCAGCATCATATTATTGGAAGCCGGGACCGGAATTGAACCGACGTACAAAGATTTGCAGTCCTCTACATAACCACTCTGTCACCCGGCCTAAAAGTAAGATCACTGTGAACATCTTGCTTTGAAATCTCGATAGATTTCAAACTTAAAGAATCTATCCAAGTACGTTATCTCTTCCTCTTTTTGTTCATAACTTTAAATATACAAAATAATGCATGGTCTGATCAGCTAACGGCTTTGCTATTAATTAAATTGGCATTAACTTAAGCAAAGGCATCTTGTCTGGTTGACAGCAGATTATTTATAGTATTGTTATCGCCAGAAAACACTTTTTTCCATTTTTATTTCTAAATGAGTTAAGTTAGCTTAGCTCATTTGCTCTTCCGAAGAACACATTACCTTTTGCCTTTAGCTTGCCTGCAATAAGCCAATCGATAAGGCCAAAAGCAGTTATCATGTCTCCTAAACCGGTCTGGGCTTTGCTTGCCTGGTGGACCTTTGACAGACAAACAAACAAGATGTCCTATATTATCTTATTTTTTATGATAGCGTGAGCATTCGATCATGGCTTTTACGGAAATCAATTCCCATTTAGTTTAAGCACTTCAAAATAGGTTCTGATAACATATCATCATACTCAATATCTGAAATATCAGATTCCGCTGGTGAAGTCTCTTTTATTGAGTTTTTATCTTAGCCTTCATTAACCTTATTGTTTGTAGTTTTTTTGTATGAAATCCTTATTGGCCATTTTTATGCAGTGTGCATTAAATGCACAAAGATTAGACAACCGGAATCATAACGTACGACAATATAAACACGATATCGAAGCAAACCCATGGAAAATCCGAACGCCATGCAACTTTCTTGTATGATAGGCTTGCTAATGAATATACGTAGGAAAAAGAAGAAAGGAATTAGTAAGTACCACTTACTTAATTTCAAATCAAAATTAAGATTAAATAGAGATATAGGTAGAAAATGACTCCAAATTTGGACAGGTTGCAGCCTTTGGTCCTTATTTTTGTTCTTCCAGCGGTAATAAATTTATAGATATTTTACCATTAACATCCTTTATATAACAATGCTAAGATTGTCTTTATATCCGCAGCACGAAACTATCTGGATTCCTGACTATTTTAGTATTTATAGGAAATCTGTGTATTTAAATATTTGAATTTCGG